>NW_010300393.1:4763-7882 GCF_000700745.2 Antrostomus carolinensis | reverse complement strand
TAGGTAGAACAAAAGGGAAAGAGATTCTTGCCTTTCAGAGGCTCATGTAGTGTCCCCAGTGGCAGCAAAGAGTTAAAAATAAGACATTCATGCCTCTAGTTTAGAAGCCAAAAATTACTTCACATTCTTGGGAGTAAACTAATTGCCAGATGCATATGAGAGTAAATCCATGTGTAAAAACACACTACAGAAACATTCCTAATTAAATGAAGCATTGTACAGCCAAAGCACCCATACTTCCCAAGGTTCCTGCAGGACCTACCAAAATATCCAGCTTACCCGGCCAGTAAATTATCTCTTTACAGTCAACACAAATGCAAATTTGCTAATGACAGTGGTTCATGCTCAGCGGGCAAGGCTGAGATGGCTTCAGGTTTGTTTCCAAACAAACGGCAGGGCGCGGGGCAAGGAGGGCTGTGGTACCGCGGGGTCAGGCAAGGGCAGGTCCATGCTGGACTCATGGGATGGGGTTCAAGTCAGACCTGGAGGTCAGGTAAGCAGATCCTCAGCTCTGCTCAGAGGCACAAGAGCTGAGCGGTGGCAGGGCACTGCCCCCTGCGCCGGGGGCTGCTGGCCAGTGTCTCTGCGTCCTGCTTCACCGACAGGTGTGGGAAATGGCATGTGTCCCCATATCACCTCAAGCTTCAGTCCCCAACTTTGGGCCATCCAGGTGGATGTTTGGTGACCTTCTCCAGTGGAAGGGGGAGGTTGGTCTCTGAAGGGGGAGGCAGTAAGGAGGTAATGTTACAGGTGAGGGACAAACCTGCCTGAGACTCTTCTAGCCCCGGCACTTGCACCGCATTGTTGGCCAGGTGCTTTTCTCCTCTATCTGTACTCCCCTCAGCCACCTGGAGGAGACTCGTGGCTTCAAGGAGGGAAGGGCAAGAACCTCTCCTATGGTTGCCTTTCCCTTCTGTCCTTGTTTTCTGTTTGAATTCATCTGCCTTGTGTTTCCAGCCTTCCGTTCCTGTTATTCAACAGGATTAAATAACTCTTCACAGCCCTGGATTTTGTCCCTGAGCAGGAATTCACAGGCTATAAGCAAGCTGTTTTCGGATTGTTTTCCTTGTCATTAAGTTGCGCTAAATTTACTGAGTCCTGAAGACTCTCAAAGTCAGTGATTAGCTCCTCTGCTCACCTGTCTTCTGTGTCCTTTTCCTCCAGCTATCTCAGATTTCATCAGAATATGTAAAAAATGTGTGTGCTATCTTCCAAGATGAGTCTGTTTGTCCAGTGTCCTGAGACAACCTCACCTTCTCTTCATTTATCATCCATTTGTTTGAGCAAAGGAAAGGCACAGAAAAAGCATTTGATTTATCTTTATAGTCCTGATTGATTTAGTGCCATCCACAGGGGCTAATGGGGCCTGGACAGGTATAAAAGGAGGAGATTTAGTTTAGACTAGCATTAACTCTTTTTGCTACAGTGGAGACTGCAAAATCCCTTGGGACAGCTGGTCCACTGTAGTCTCACAACCCTCCTCCAGAAATGTCATTTCCAGGTCCCCGTTCCACCTCAGATAAGTCTGTCATGAGTTACCCCTTCCACAGGGTTTAACTGTTTTCAGTCCCACCAAAATGGGATGCTTGTCACCCACTACAGGTGCCATGTGCAATGATCAGTGGTATCCAGGCAGGCAGAAATCCATCCCAGGCATGACTTGAGGCAGCAATACCCTTGCTGTCATGCTTTTTGCCCTGTGCCATTGCTTCCAGAAAACTCCTGAACTAAATCCTGACCTGACGTGCAAGTATACTTTTTTCCCATGATGGGTGTTTAATGAATGTCATCACAAACTCATCTTCAGGAACACAGTTGTAGCTGCACCAACATTACCGCTGTGGCTTTGCGAAAATCACAGACTTGCACAATGGCAGAGGCTGGAAGACCCCTCTGGAGATCACCTAGGCAGTCCCCAGAGCAGAGCACAGTCAGCTGTGGCCATTTCATTGTCAACTCATTGCCCGCCAATGCAGGGAGTTGAAGCCTGACTGGCTTTCTCTACAAAGCTGCTTTCCAGTTGGTCAGCCCCAAGACTGTGCTGGTGTCTGGGCTTGTTCCTCCCCAGGGCAGGACCTTACATATCCCTTTGTTGAACTTGATGAGGGACCTCTCAGCCCATTCTCCAGCCTATGGAGGTCTCCTTGGATGTCCACACAGCCCTCTGGTATCAAACAAAAGCACACTGAAATGCCAACACTTACATAACTTGTCTTACTGCTCCACACAAATCAACTGATGCTAGCACTGGGCAAAGGCCAATGCCAGCATGAGAACAAACATGACACCCATTCCCAGTGTCTGTTAAGTTTGGGCTAATTCCCACTTAGCCCGTGGAACACATTATGCACAAATTTTCTTCTTGCATCTTTACTGCACTTGTATATGTCTGGTAGACAGCTTCAGTGGAGCACCCTAGAGAAAACCAGTGTAACAATGGAAAACAAGACACAAACCAAAACTGTGTAGCTCAGATCCAGTTTTGGGGAAGAGTTTTGTGAGAGGCAGGAAAGAAGAGTGGGATGAGTGGATCATCTTTAGAGGCTGCTGGTTGTGACCCAGTAAATGAGAAGTGGTGGCAGAGCAGAGTGTACCTAATCATGCTCCTAACAATCTGCCTCTGAAACAACTAAAACACTGCAGTGTTTACAGCAGAGGACAATCCTGAAATACAGGCAAGTCTAATAGGGCCCAGGCAAGTCCAAACATGACTTCTTGGACTCAGTGGTCAAAGCCAATCTTCTGGGACAAGCTGACTCCTCACACCTCTTCATGACTCTTGGATTACATTACTTTTTCCTGTTTCTTTTAAAATAAAGCCAACTAAACAGTTCTCAGAGGTACAGAGCAGGAGTTAAAATGCTGAGCAAATGCACATGTGTGCCAAGGTGTGTGCTGATCTGGCAGGACCCTGGTCCAGTATTCCCATTTTTCTTCTTCTGCTTCAGCAGAACTCATTTCAATCTAACAGTTGGGATTATTCAGTTATTCATGTGCTTGCATGTGCTAAAATGGCACACCAAAGCTGTTTTAAGAATCAGGACTTCTCTGGGAGAAGACCTTGCTCCTGGCCCAGACAATTTACATAAAACAGGTCCATATTTGTCTTTTCAGTGACA
>NW_010300393.1:0-4729 GCF_000700745.2 Antrostomus carolinensis | reverse complement strand
AGGAATCATTGCTCGGTGTACTCTGAGCTCATGTTATTGGTAGCCAACCACATGATTTTCTTAATCTAATATGATGAAACCAATGGAATAATAGGAAACCCTTTCATTTTTGACAGCACAAACACCAGCTGATTTCATTGTGTGTTGGCAAGCAGAGCTATTAGCTGTCAAAACAAACAAAAACAACAGCAAAAAAGAAAATGGCTACAGAATAGAAAAACAGTTTTCTAATAATCCGTGCTTACATTCAGGCTGGGTGAAGACAAAGTTTTAAAAATGTTCTTTTTACTTGAAGTTTCCCATACTTTCCTCCCTCTTTTTTTCTCTTTCACACATGCATGTGTACTCACACGTCATGTTCCAGCTCATGACCCCCACTATTCCAAAGCACGAACAGGATGCAGAAAAATTGTAAATGCAAATCAAAACCCTATCAGAGATATTTGATGCCCTTTTTCTCATATGAGATATGTAAAAACATCCTCTCTTCACCTAAATTACTTGCTTTCTCATCACGTGCTTAGGACAACAGTTTTGGTGGCTGTGGTAGGAACATTCCTGCAAGAAAAAAATTCAGTCCTTGAGAAACCATCCTGAATACTTTACTTTCAGAAACAGATACAGGAAGTCATGTAAAGGACATAACTGTGGGAGCCAGCAGACTCTGGGTGTCAAGTGCAGAGAAGCCCCTGCTACAAAGGAGGAATAATTTTATCGCATGGAGGAAATGTGGTGCTCCTGTCATTCCTCACTAGCCGCAAGGAAGCAGAATGCCCCTCTGGCATGTTCTGTGTTGGGGATGACGCCACGTGTTGCACTGTTCTCCAAACCCAGGATGACATAGTCTTCCCAAGGCTCTACTGTGGGAAACTGGAAAGAAAACACCAAAGCTCTTTTCTTCCCAGACATGGGGAAAAAGACAGGAAAATCACAGCACTCATTGTCAGCATTCTTCTGCATGTAGATCCTTCAAAAACATAAAAAAATCTTCTAGTACTGCCAAGGAAACAATCCAAGAAGAAACATGGGCTGCTTTTAAAGCTTTTGCACAAGTTATGTCAGCCACCTTTGCATAATGGCAGAGGAGCCAAGCCCTTCAGCTTGGTTGCTTCCCCCAGATTTCTTCATCCCTTATGATTTCAGCCTTTAAAGGCATCCCTGAGTCCAGTTTACATCAGCACAGGCACGCTTAGAGCTAAACCAGCCCCAAAGCCACAGGCAAGAGCAAGCAACGTCTGTGAATCAGATAGGCTTAACTAGATTTGTGGTACCTCTTCTCCCCACAGCCACCACAGCAAGGAGATTTCATTTCAGGGGGTAAATGTGGTGCAAAGAGGAAGACTTGGGTCAAAGGGAAAGCCAATGCATGTGCTGAAGAATTGTGATTTGGCAACGGCTTTATTTTACCAGCAAGCAAGAGCATCCTTTCTGAAAGAGAAAGAGAAGGTTCCCTTGTGCTATGGCAGAAATGGTCCTGTACTTGTTCACTTGTGAGAGGTGATGTTCAGGAGACAGGTGAAGTTACTGGACAGAGCGGTTGGCAGTCAGCAGTGCTCAGCACAGAGCAGTAAGAGAGCAGGTCACGCCGCTCTAGGGACGCATGTGGAAGCTGCGCAATGCACCTTGCATGTGGGATTACTGAACAGCATCTGGTTAGGATCACAGAGTCCAAGCTCTTCTGCATGAGTGGCTGTTTGAAATAAATAACTGTTGTATATCCCCTCACAGTGATTGCCTCACAAGCTGTTGTCAAGAGGGAAATGTGAGCATGCTGTGTCTGAGTTACGTTTCCAAGGGGTTAGCTGAGTGCTCTGGCATCAGCAGACCAAAATACATTTGGTGTGCGTGCTTAACTTACAGCGTGGCGGTTCCAGGGCTGTGTATGTTGCTAAATAACTTTTCCATTGTTTCACTGGTTACATTGCTCTCAGTATTTGGCTTGGCTTTTGTTTTATGTCCCAGTCCCTTTAAAACCTAATGGAAAATGCATAGCCTTTCCTGAAACTCATTTAAAGGAGCCTTTTTTGCCTGTACTTCTGTGAATCACCCACCTCCCTGGTGATTTTACTTACTCTTATGACTTCAAAAATAAAAGCTTAAGAAGGGTCTGTAAAATTTTATCATTTTATATATAGCATATCTTATATACAGGTCCTGTCTACAGGTTCACTTTACACACAGGAAAAAGAGGTTGAAAGGTCCATCCCATGATGGCAGCAGTGTTTTGTGCAGGCTGTGCACAGAGCTGGGCAACTGGCAAGGTACATGCTGTCTCTGACACGGCAGGAGGCACACATCTGTGGGGCTGCAGGACCCCAGACACACTCCCACCCACAGCATTCCTGTGGGACCCCAGGAATAAGCTGCTTTCATCTCCTCACAGTCACAAGCTGCTTGCCAGCCCCATGGGGCTCCCAGACTGTGCTGAGGTCTGCAGTTGGCAGCAATGGCCAAACGCTGCTCCTGTCCTGCTCCTGCCTGCCGCTGCTGCTGGAGGCTGAGCTCAGGGGAACCAGCACCTACACCTCAGGCTAAGCCTGAAATTTTCAGCTGCTCTGTGGCCTTGGGCACAGCTTGGAGGCTCTTATGCCCGAAGCTCCAGGGTCACTTACATCTTCAACTGTCCCAAAATGGACACCCATGCTGTTGGTGTGGCATACCAGCTGGCATGGCAGACAAAAATCTGTATTTTTCGGACTTACAGACCCTTTTTATCCTACCTGGTGACTTTCAGTGGAGCTAGGGACACATGGACTATCCAAGTGACTTTAGCAGATTGAAGTCCAGGTCCTGTAGCTTGCAGTCTCCCAGTTCTGACAGTGAGCTGGGAACTGTGAGCCTGGAATCTCCAGCTTCCCCTCTCTAGGAAAGCTGGGAAAGAAATTGGACGTTTGGGAGCTTAATATCCTGCAACTGCAGGAGCTTCGGCTCTCTAGAAACCACTGGGCAGGCCACCAAGAAGTGAGGAGTTGATCCAGCATCCTGGCAAGAGAAGAAATGAACCCATCAGCACCTCAAAGGTTGTCTTGGTGACTTGGTGGGACTCTGTGGTGGCACTTTGGTGCAAGTGAGCTGCCTGCACATCACATACAGGGGTGAGCCTGGGGAGGAGCATCTGTGGGGAACCAAGGAGATGGACTCCTTCTGCCAATCATTAGGAAGTACAGTCCTGCAGCTATCCCAAAGCAAGGCACAGGAGACACCTAAAACACAGGGCTTGCGGGCTGTAATGGGAGGTATTGTTGGGCCCTGATCTGAGATTTGACTTCCTTAGGACTGACTAAGGCTAAAAGTAAAAAGGCTCAAAATATATTTAAGCCAATTGATGACTATACTAATTATATTCCAGGCTTTTGAGTGCTGCCTTTCCCCATTTCTTAATATATAAGTTCAGAAGGAAATTTTTGTCTTCCAGTAATGCGTCAGAGATGAGTTACTGGGATGTATTTATGTTCCTAGGTACTAAAATCTACAAACCCTGGTGAGTATCTTGCTCACATGGGATCAGGGAAGTAAGGACAGAGGTTAGGAGGCAGAAGTTACCTTTCTCTGGGACGAGATCTTTCCTAAGATCATTTTTTCTTCTAAGGGTTTTTCTGGTAATCAGAGACCTAAAATATTGGTGACTTCTTTGCTTTATCTCCTTCTCTCTTCCTGATATACATTGCACAATTTTTTGGCTTTTGATCTTGCAATTTTAAATGGTTATGCTTGATAAACAGTACCAATAAATGTTTTCGATACATGGAGTGTAGGAAGCAAATGCTGCATGAACCCTTGTGCCCCAGGGCCTGTGGGGCAGCTGTCAGTAACTGCAGGGGATTGGACCCAAGAACTTAAATGACCTTCCCTGCATCCCCACATCCAGCACAAGGCATGGAGTTGTTTTGGAAGCATTGCAGAAGAGATAAAGAGAAGCTATAGACTGACAAAGAGTTCAAGGGCTTCTTATACCCTCCCCTGCAATGTGGGCTATTGACTGCTGCAGACACTTAAGGTACTTTGCAAAAATAAACCACGTGGTCTTTCTTCCCCTTGAATACTGGGGAAAGACAAGAGTCAAGGCTGGCATCTTAAAGGCAAATCTATCTGTATTTTCTCATACTAAACCACAAGAGAAATTGTACAGGAGTTTTCTGTGAGATTTGGAAAAAGGACTTTAATTTTTGTAAAATTTTTTGTTTGTTTTTCTTCTTTCTATTTCTTCCACTCTATATACCAAAGACCTTTGCTCTGGCTTAGCAAAGAACTTTTCAGGATGGTAAATATTTGTGCTGTCTATGCATCTGTCCAGCTCCTCAGAAAAAGCCTACCGTGCACTGACTCACCATGGTGCCAAGAGCATGGACACTCCTGGTGCCGAGACGCAGCGCTGCAGATGAGCCCACGCTGCATCTGCCCCACTCTGTGCTTTCACACAACCTGCGCTTCTCCATCAGCTGCTCTGTACCTTCTGGTGGAGGCCTGAAATGATACCCATCCTTTTCTCCTGAACGAGGGAAGATTCCCATACATGTGTCCTGGATGGAGGCAGGCCCCTTTCCCTCTTCCAGACCTGTGCCAGGGTTGCTGCTCTGTTACCCATCTCCATCTCCCATGGACTCAACACCACACAGCCTGGGAGCTGCTGATGCCACTGCGGTGGTATCTGCTGCCCTGTGATGTCTGACTGGAGAAGCAGCCAGGGTTTCTTGGAGCCTTGTGGTTGCAAAGTTGAGTTCAGGACATA
>NW_010300392.1:0-14467 GCF_000700745.2 Antrostomus carolinensis | reverse complement strand
GGGCAGGGCGGGGAGCCGGGGCCCGGGGGCGGTACGGAAATGGCCGCCGTCCCAGCTGGGGACAGGTGCGGGCCGGCCTGAGGGAACGGCCCCCTCTGGTCCCACCCTGGTAGAGCTGCAGGCCCCCCCGAGGCCATCCTTGGCTACAGCCCCGGCTTCCCGGTCTCTGGCAGAGGTCCCGGGGAGAGACAAGCAGTGACGACTGCTGAGGGGTTGTGTGGGGCAGCGGGAAAGCCGACGGTAGGCGTGAATTTACCGACAAACCACACCTCTGTTGGAAAAGGCAGGGATCTGCACGTTGAGAAAGGTTAAAATTAGTATCTTTTTCACATTTAGGGAATGGTTGCAAGGATTTTGCTGCAGGATCTTGCTGTGATCACCCCACTGCTCCTTGACTTGAGCTTATTCAATCGGGGACTTCAATTCTGCTCTCCAGAGCGCTCACTAGTTTCTGAAGTTCAATTAAAATACTATGTCCATCCGTCACCCCTCCTGCCCCCCATTACACTACCTTAATGTGTTAAGATCCTGTAAATCTGTTTTCCCAAGGAAAATAGGCCCAGTATTAATAAAGACACCACTAATAACTACCAAAGAGTCTCAAACACTGTCAAACAGGCCTGTTTGGACCTCATGAATAAAATAATATTCCTTCGGAAAATCCAGTTCTATCCTACTGTCCTGTGCAGTGATTTTCAGCAGCATAGTGAGTTTCTCAGCATGTTATTTCCATACCTTGGCCATTTTCCCATTTCTTGATTATTTCTTTTGCCACACTTGTAACTCCCCTTTGTCTCTGTACAACTCCCCCCTAATCACTTTTCCCTGTTGCTCCTGGTTTTGCTGTGTCTGTACCCATATCCAGTATCTCTGGTAACATTCCTCGGGCAGCCTTGGCTTCACACGGTGTTACTGAGATACTGATACAGTTATCAGGCACTCGGCCCTGCAAATTTCTGGTTCCGAAAGCGCTCTCAAAACTGCTCTCCAGTTATCTGTGTACTTCGTTGTTTTTCACATAACTCCCCCTTAACCACTGTTGAAATCCAGCCATCCCTTACAATGCTATCTGCAGCTCTTGCCAGCTTCTCACACTGTTGCGTACCATGTCCAATAATTTCACATGTTGTAACCCTGAGTTTTCTGCACCCTGTTCAGTTAGCTCAGGTCAGAGCTCACTCAGCCGCTTACTGACTTGCCTGCAGCCCTAACGGATCCTGAGCTGCCTGCTGGTGGAAGTTACCTTGTCCAGCTGGGCATCACCAGCCCTCTTGACACAGCTACCTGCTTTTGGGAATTCTATCTCAATTAATTTCCATCAAAAATTAGACATTAAATGCTGCGAATAGTAGTTCTTTTGTTACTCTAGTCCATTGGAAATGAAATGGGGTAGGAAGTTCTTGCATAAGCAGTTTTGAGCAGAGCTGTTTGCAGCTGCTCACAATCTGAAATTGTTTACACTTAAAATTTCCCAGGTCTGTGGCCTGGGGATGGAGCCAGTGTGTTAACATTTTCCTAGCTGCTGCCAAGCAATGTCTGGATAAAAGGTTACATCCCAAATTATTGTTTATGCATAACAAATATTGGAGAGTGATACAACCAGCCATTTCAATCCAATGTACACAGTGGAAACAGTCTGGGTTTTAAGAAGTATTTCTAACATGTTTTCATAAATATATCTAATCAGAAGCAAAGACAAAACATAACCTCTTAGTGTGTCCTGGTTATTACATTTCAGCTATTGGCCTACAGCCATTATACTTTATTGAAGCTATTAAAATATTATTAAAGACTTTCCTTTAATTCCAGAGCAGTTTCTGTTTGTGAGCTGCCCACTCACCTCTTACTAGGACTGTAAGTTGCCCTTCCAGTAGCCTAGCCTCACACTGATAGGACTGTATTTGCACATCCCCGCTGCCAGAGACTCTGTCTCCTTTTTCACTTCAGGGGTTTCGTAAGATCTCAGAAAGACTCACTCTACAGTGACTGCCGTGCACTTAAAAGTGTTCCCCACCAACTTGGAATGAGATACAAGGAACAGAGAGAAGCCTCCTGCAAACATCTGTGAGACCTCCCTTCTCCTGTTGAGTGCACTCTGCCACTCCTCAAGGTATTCTAACTGAAGTTGTAGAAGTCTGGGTTGTTGATCTAAAGCTGCCTATATCTTACAGTGAACTACACAGTGATAACTATTAAGCCATATAAATAATGGTTTTCTGCTTTAGGAAAGAACCTCACAAACCTTAAAACATTTCAGTTAAAATAAAAACCTTCCTCTCCCACCAGTAAGGTGACAAAGTATTCAGAAGTAGAAACATGAAATGGTCAGTTAGAGGACAGAAATCTGACTCATTTTCTGCTGAAAGAAAGGCAAAGAGAAAGTTCAAACTTGCTCCATTCTGGTTTGTCTTGTATGACAATCGTCTCATCATCACACACTGCATTTGCCCAACCATCAACCCAAGACAGAGAAGAGATGTAAGAAACAATGTGACAGTAGGGAATAGAGAAAATGGGATTGTACAGGCTGTGTAAGGGAGCTGGGGTTACTGCAACAGGGTAAAAGTTGCAAAAACGTACAGGTATTACGAGAATATGGCATTGCTGTGTGGGGTGGCTTAACATAAAGAGCTGGATTAGTTACAGGAGGCAAAGGATGTAAAATAGGAAACAAAACTTTGTATCTTATGTTGCTTGCAGAATAACTCTTAAAAAATTGAAAATTAGAAAATAGACTGAGGACCTGGTGATGTTACAAGTAACATATACAGAGAAGGAATAAATCTAGTGGCTTTAAACTGGAGATGAGAATTTTCCCATATTCAAATGGCTTACAAGAAATACGACCATATTCTTAGACAACACCGGGAGTTAAATAACTCCCATCTTTAGCAATTTATGAATATTTGAACAGTATGGCTGTTCAGAGTATGGCTTTAGGACTCCCAATTTTGCAGTTTATTCTACGTCAACACAGTGAAGTGCGTTCAGATGCATACAAAATTCACAAGGGAAGAGGCTGTACAATTAATTTCCCCCTCAAAAAGGGATAAGAAACTTCCACTGACTTTTATGATGCATAATTGCCCAGATCAAGCAATCCTTAATTACTAGCAATATTAACAGCAACCTAGGTCTTGTACTTCAGGCAGAAATCTCTGTGATTGATCTCACACAGGCACAACAACTGCTGCCTTCAAAATCATCTAGTATTCAGGTCCTAAATAGGTCAAGGTAGATCAAGTCCTCTAAAATTCAATTTCCTCACTGAATTTTTTAGATTCAAACAACAATGAAAAAAAGCCTTGCATTTATGTTATTTGATTATAATAAATAACTTTTTCTTCTCTGCTCCTTGTGGCTAATGGGACAGTTCACAGCAAGTAACAGTTGCTTGCCAAATCATAAAAATCTTAAGAAAATGCTAACACGGGGCTTGGTTAATACTTTCAAGAATCTTTTTGTTCTACAATTGTATACTTGGAGGCATTTTCAGAACTGAGAAGAACTGACTATTACACTAAAGTTGGATGAAGTTGAGACTGGAAATTCAGCAGTGCAAAATACAATGTCATGCAGCTGGGAATAAGAACTTTTCCTGTAAAAATGGGAGCTCATAAATTACACGATGAATGTTAGTTGAAGAAAAGTGAGGCCTTAGAAAGAGAAGTATTAACTGTGGAAGACATTGCTGGGGTTTTAGCTGGAATGCTATACATAACTGTGCCCATCCAATGTCAAGAAAACATTATAATCCAGAAGAGTGAAAAAAAATACTTGTTTGAAGGAATGGAAAACATATCATACCAAAAAAGGTGGTAGAGATTGTGTCAGTTAGCTTAGAATAGCAAAGCATGTCTGTAGTTTTCCATTTGTTAACACATCAAGGTGACCACATCAGAAGAGTTATATAACTTTGCTGTCTGACATAGTGATGGTCATGCCTTTCAAACTTTTGTTCCTACGCCTAAATTGGAACATACCTGCTATGAAAAATGATCCAGTCTTTTATGTCATTGCATTAAAAGGATGGTGAGAATTTAGGTATCTAAATGATTAAAAGATTTGGGGAGTAGCATCAAAAGCAACCTCCCATCCCCCAGGCTGTCATAGTTTATAGTGTAATAAAAAGAATTACAACTGTATACAAAACAAAGTAATTTATTTAGAAAATTTAGAACTATTCACTTCTATAGTCATAGAAATATCAGAGTCAGAAAACTAAGCAATTTCCGTGTAAACATATAATGAAAACAAATTATTTGATTACAAGTAATTGTACTGCATAGATTTGTGAAATTTCCCTTGCAGAACAAATGCAGCTGGTGTGTAATGTTATTATCTTGTTCTAATTTGCACTATTTCCCTCCTATACAAAGATTCAAAGCCAAGTGGCTGTCACGCTTTGATAAGCAACATGCCAGCAGGCAGAGAGGATGGCAAAAGCCCCACTGAGAGAATCTGTCAGCTTTTCTTTGACCTATAAAGTTCTGTTTTGGTAGGTGACAGGGATTTAATCTTTTATATAATTATAATACAGTAGATAGACCAAACTGAATTTAGTTAGATTGAACTTTCAAGTCTTTTATTTTAGATTCAGCTGTTTGTACTTAGTTTAAACTAATTCTTCATTTTACTCTTTCCTTCTTTCCATCATCATTTATCTATTCCAGGTTTCTTTCACTACATGAACTGTGGAATTTTTGTCAGTTGTAAGTAATTTTAGAAAGTTTTAGTCTGCAAAAGGAACGTCTAATTTAAAAGAGGATACTATGCTGGACTTCATGGCCTCACAGTCTTTAAGCTTGAAAAATCTACTCAAATTTAACAGTACAGCTTATGTCAGTTAAAGCAAAAACTTCTATAATTGCTCCCTTTTTATTCTTTTGGTCTGAAATTCTTGATATTTATAAGTAGTCCTTCTGATTTTAGAAGGTTTCACATAAGAAAGGCTCCAGTTTTGCAAACATATTGCTGTAAGCAATTGTTTGGTGGAAAAAAATAAATTACTGGAGTCTTACAAGAATGAATCCTCTGTGTAGTAGTGCACTGTAAATAGAATTCTGCATTTGTGGAATCTGGAATATTTTCTGGAGTAAAAAATGCTGACAGAAAAATACTAAAAATATAAAGTATCACCCTGATAATAATGTTATGCTGTGTTGAAAATACTTACACAATATATGAATGTGACAAAAAAGTAGGAACCCAATGAAAACTTTAACCATGCATCAACAATTGCAAAATACAAGTTTACATACAACTAGAATACTCGGAGTTATCACACACCGTAATGGTCATTCAGATAATCTAATACTGCTGAGGTACTTGATAAAACATTAAAAACTTTTTTTTCTTGTTTTGAAGTGATGCGTTCCATCATGTACATTAAGTGGTGGTGAAAACAGGTAAAAGGAGTTCCATGCTCTAGAGCAATGTCAACCCAGTCCTGGATGCACTTCAAAGGCGTCTCTTCGTATCCTGCAAACATAGCCGGATTTGCTAAGAGTCCTCTAGCCACCATTATACCTTCAAATTGGAAATTAAAGCAGTAAGTTAAACATTATAGTTTAAATTTTACATTAAATCTTCCTTTAGATTTTGTATAGCACCCCTTAGGATGACCACCCAGAGTTTACAGACAAGTAATGAGAGAACAACAGGGATGATGATTACAGCTATACCAGAGAAATCTGTTTAACAACCCAAACCCCACAGCACTACACCACCTGTCAACACATTCCACTTGATGACATACCCTTGCAGAAATTTGGAAATTAAACACAGGACACAGAAACCTTTCTTCCCTACTTCTGAAACTTAAATTCAGTAGTATTTTGTTTTTATTTGCTACACACATACACACCTGTCTTTTTAACATAAAATTATGATGGAAAGACACAAGAGTAGGAATATAATAAATTTAGTCATTTTTAATGCAACTCAGCTGATTCACAACTTAGAATCTTTCTTCCAGTAAGGGCTCAATGTCTCAATTATATAAATCTCAGGGCTCTTGGTCTGCAGTAAATCTTTCTGAACAAGACAGCGTATTTGCAACAATAATCCCAAATTGTCAGATAAAACCATACATGTTCTATTGTAATTTTTCTGCAATTAAAGGATTCTGTTTTCCTGCACTGTCAACATATAATCTATCACACTTAGTCTCTTCTTGAAAAATAGGATGATCAAATATGACAGATTTATTTCGCTATTGTACATGACAGAAAAAAACTGATGCTTTATATTTTTGCTATTGAAGGTTGCTTGGCTGGGCTAAGAGAACATTATTTTCTGTTATGTATTTCCTTCCTGCTTTGTATTTGCGGGGAAAGTCACTGTAGCAGCATGGCAGGTTGGTTCAGCTCATTTTTGTTGTCACTATCAAGCATCAATAGTGTCAAAAGAAACCTGCCACATGAACTTTTCCTTATGACACTTGTCACTCATCTCTGTCCTGTTATTCTCTAGCTGTAAGATCCAAAGTGTGTAGATAATCACTTCTTCAAAACATATACTGAATTTCCATATTGTCTTGAAACCACAGACAGTGGCATGAACCTACTCTGACTAAGTAACTGCAGGGCAATCCTTTACCCCAAAATTTCACCACTGAAGTGTATGACAAGGTAAATACATAGAGATCTGAGAGTGCAATGCCTCACTGTGTCCTTGAAGCCAACCATCTTAACTGTTAAGTGTCTGGCTAACAATATTTCCTTTTTCTGCCATGTAAGAAAACTGCTCCCATGTGCAGGAAATAGAGATTTCCAAGTGGAAGTTTACAGTTCTTTAAAAGATTATCAGCTCCATAAAGAGTTAGAATGAATGTCTGAAAGTTCCCCTGAACTCCACTACTGAGTGATGAGACAGCATAATTAAGCAAAGAGCTTTTCTAATTTGCCTTGGAAATCATTATTTCTGGCTTGGAATAACAGTGCTCTAGTGCTCAGATGATTACAAGTGATTCTGTTTATAAGGCATCTAAAACATCCTCTTTCATTTGTCCCCTCAAAGAGTGAAAAGCACTCAAATCATGTCCTGCTTACAGCCAAAATAAATACTTTGAAATCTGATTTGTAAGTTTACTTAGAAAATATGAGTATGTTTGATCTTACCATCTGCTCCTGTCAAGTGATGAACATTTTCAGCATCTTTTAAAGTTTTAACATCTCCATTAGCCACAATAGGTATAGACATGCTTTGCTTAATTATTTTAATTGCATCATAATGTACAGGCTGATGTCTTTCTTCTACGCTTCTCCCGTGCACTGTAATCCACGAAACTCCAGTTGCTTCAGCTTTTCGACACAGGTCAACTGTTCTTTTTAAGTCACCATGGATCCTAAAAATCCAAGGAATTAAAACATTAGATAGTAAGTTACCTGAACTGTATAAAAAGGCCTCTTCCTACGGAGGAATTACAACAGATTTGTATAACAGTATAAATACAGAAAATATTACTGTTGGAAGATAAAGAGGTTTGGGGTTTTTTTAATAAGGACATATGAGTTTAATGTATTGAAGTCACTATTTAATTTAGTATTTCCCAATTATATCACATTTCTGAAATATACATGGTAAATGTAACAGACTGAGCAAGGTTTCCCAAAAGATTCTAAAATAAACATAATTATTTTGCATATTTTGTGGAAAAAAGGCTGATTTATAATATAACACCTTTCCTGAAGGACTGCGAACTGAGTTGAAACTTAACTGACAAATAATGCAAAAGCCACACAGGATGTGTGGATGAACAGCAATGCAAAACAACAGTTTACAGAAAGCGATGAAGGGAGGCAGGACATGTTCCTTACAGCAGCTATGGGGACCAGTTCCCAGTTTTGTTAGACTTCCCTTTATAGGGAACAGCAGGCTCTGGCCTCCGACAGCTCATAAAGTAAATCCTTGTAATGATACAGACTATGCATTGATTTTCTTTTATGGAACCCTCGACCTTTTAACTTGTATTTTCATGTCATTTGGATGGCAAGAAAACGCCAGCATCCAGTAAGTTATCTGGGTAAGTAGTCAAAGGCTGTGCTGGTTCTACTATCTAAGTTTGGGATTACTTACCCCAGATATTCTTTCACCATCTGGGGTCAAAAAAATCTCAGCAATCTTCACACATAAAGAAATTATTATAACATTACATTATCAGAATTACATATATTACAGTGTAACTATTACACTAACATGTTTCTTTAAAAAAAAAAAATTTAAAGGTTTCTTCCACATACCATAAACAGCTCTTAAATTAGACCTACCTTATTTTAATAGATACTGAAAATCTAGGGTTGTCGATCTGATTCCGTACGTGTCTCACCATATCTTGAATGAGCTCTGGTTTATTTATTAAGCAAGCACCATAACCTTCTCCCATCGCCCATCTTTAAAAGCAAAAGAACGTTTGTATGCTACATTTGAAAAAAAGCAGATGAATACATCAGTTTCTTTTCTTATGACCTTTAGAATGTGTGGTTGAGTTAACAGAGATAGTACTGGCTGTAGATTAATGATTTGTTTGCAGTTTGACACCAGCTTCTAGGTGCTAGTTCAGTCTCCATTGTGCTGTTAGAACTCTGGGAAAGTTACTAATCTCTTCCAGTTAAATTTTCTGTCCATGAAATGGACTCACAAGGAAGACAAATTAACTTTTAATCAACAATGATTTAGATCATACATAAAATAAACAGTTTTATGTTTCACCTTTCATTGGATCATGGATTTCTTCTAAACAGAAAACGACTTTGGATTGAAAAGGAGTATTTTTTAAGTGCAAGTAAGGATATGATTTCAGTAATATTCTGTTTTCCCTCAACTGCAATACACTATTTTGATTATATGAAATAACCTTTGCTTCCACTTAACAGCAGCAGTTTATTAAAAAATTTTTATTATAAAGGCAGATTAAGTGCACGAAACTTTTTTACTTTGAAACTAGCATGCATGAAAACCAAAGGGTTCAAATGTTAGCATATATTTTTGCCCTGTAAGTAACATAGTTTGTCATACTTAACTGTAGTTAGCTTAGAAAAAAAAATTCACTTCCATTCCAAAGTCTCAGATCTCTGCAGAAAAGTTTTCTCAAATACTATAATTTTAAGTGAAGACAACCTAATTAGAATAGACAAATTAAGTATTTGCACCCTAATATTATCTTTTACTTTCCTACATTTATTTTTGAGATCTTAATTTAGAAAAAGACTGCCTGACAAGCATGAAATAAATGGTTCTCAGTTGAACCAGTTAGTAAGAATCTTCATTTGTGCACTACTACTCTGTTTCACTGGCAAGACAAAATCTTCATCAATTTAAGTGAGAAGTAGATCACTAATAAAAGATGGAAGAAATTCTTTTCAGCACTTCCTGAAAAATTTAATCTGTTAATTATATTTTAGAGACTATTCTTCACTTCAGAAGTCTGAGACATCAGGGACTTGCCTTGTTATTTTGGGAACTGCCATATCATTTCTCAAAACACTCTCAAAATTATCTGCTGCAAGCTCTTTTTGGTAATGAATATTTAACAGCTGTTGAGAAGGGATGGACAGTTCACTTCCGAGCCAACACTCAATAGCTCAGAAATAAAAAAAGGCAAGTTGGCAAATACACCTGGTTTTCCCTGTCTCACCATGGTGACAGGCATCTCAGAACATTCAGAGCAGTGCCTTGCCACATAGACATTTCTGACAGGTTAAAAAGCAGTTTCTCTCTCAAAGTCTATTTTTAAGTTAAGACAGAAATTACTATGAAGACCAGCATTCTTTATTCTCAAATTATTTCATCATATTTACCCAACTTTTTCAAAGTTTTACCTCTGAGGACAGCCACAGTTTAGGTCTATTCCATCTGCAAAAGGACAGACGATACGGGCAGCATCACACAAAACCTGTGCTTCTTTAGCAGCAAACTGAACAATCAATGGATGATCACCTACTCCAATGAAAATATATTTAGAGATTTAAGAAACTCCAGAAAATAAAAAGAATAAATTCTACATTTTTAATGTTTTTCATATATTAAAAAGCTGTCTGGCCATGGTCCTGGGCTCTAGGTGACCCTGCCTGAGCAGGGGGGCTGGATAACATGACCTACGGACATCCTTCTAAACATAACTATTTTGTGATTCTGTGAGCCCTAGATCGCAAATAAATAAAGGTAGCTGACCAGTGGTTACAAAATGAGTATATTCATCAAGAGAGGTGGGAATTCAGACAAACCTATGTGTCCTTGGACAGTTGCTGGCTCAACACATAATTTTTCTGACTGAAATTGGTCAGATACTTATTCTTCACAGAGATGATATATGGCACTAAGTATTGCCTATTTTTCAGTAACCTTCATGTTTCCCCTCCTAGCCTGCTCCTTCTTGTCTGCATGCTGCCCCTCTGCTGTGCCGACACGGCTCTCTGTCTTGCCAGGTGGGACACCTGCTTATGGAACCAACCCTTCAGAAGGGAGCTAAGCAACCCACAAGCTTTGCCCTTCCTTATCCCAGCACATCTTCTTCCTCTTCTGTGCCAACATGACTGGTTGGAGTTGGAATGAGAACACTCAGGCAGAGGCAGCTTTAGCAGCTTTATCTCAAGTGGGAATCCAAAGTGTCAGCGCCCCTCAACTTGGGTCTGCTGAACTACTCGAGATTTACTAAGCCCCTGCAGAGAGCCAGATGGTCATTTGGAACATGCTCTCCTCCTTTACAGCTACTGCATTACATTAAAGGCATCTAAATACCTCAAACACTCTTGGTACTCATTTTACACATAAAAAATTGCTGCAGTTAAGAGAAAGGGGGATATCTTAGCACTGATGGAAAGAGACAATCCAACAAATGTACAAAGCAAGTGCACTTCTGGTACTCAGAAGACCACAAGTGTTTCTGAAGATTTTCCTGTTTTAGTGGAAAGTAAGTAGTTCTTGACGTAGTGGAGCTTAAATCACAAAGGGCAGCAGCACACTCTCAATCATGCTGAGACACTGCTAGGAATTACCTAAAAATCCAGCAAGCAAAAAAAAAAATCCCTTGCATATTTTCAAAACAGTGTCCACTTAATATAGTGCTCTGGCTAAAAAGATTTACATTGTTACAGCTGGTATTTTGGAATAATCTCACGCTCCATAGTTTTTTTGGTTGAGCATTAAGTAATAAAAATACCGAGTCTAACCATACTAAATTTTTTAGCAGCAGCTACAAAGAACATGTGCTTCTATTTGAGAAATACACAACAGAAATATCAATGCTGAAGAAAATGGAAAACAGAAATTGCAATTGTAGGCTCCAAACCTACTCCACTAATTAGAAGACAAAATCCTCAAACAGCCAGGAAGTTAAACATAAAACCACAGTAAAATTTCACAACCTGTTGTCAAGCTACTTGTTAAAAGCATAAATGCTAACAATGTAAATACTATAATCTTGGCAAAGCTGTATGAGGCAGAATGTTTTAGAGGTCTATAAAATCAAGGCCAGCATTAAAGAGGTGAATAGAGAAAACATTATTTACAACACTTCAACATTTCATTTTGGACCCTTTGTTATCAGGCAGCAAAGTTACAGAATAAAGGAGAACTTCCTCTTTCACCATCCCCCAGAATACACTATATATGACCCCCCAGAATACACTAGATATATACATGACACTAAATATCTGACCTGTGGGAACTCAAATGTCACAGGACATTGCATAGATCAGAAGCTGTTGCAGTGGCATATCCCACTGGCATAGCCAAATGCCAATTTAGGTCTGCTAATGTACTATGTGCCCCCTCCAGTTTCTTCTGTGCCTACAGACTACCAAAATGTGGGAAGCTGGAAAGTCCTTGATTTTGCAGCAACAACAAAACCCACCAGTATATTATCAACATTCTTCTCATATCAAATGCCATACTGAAACCAAAAGAGAGTACTATTCAATCTACTAAGAAAACTCACTCCATCCCAGCCAAAACCAGGACAGAAGGATAAGCAAATTCGAAGGGGGCAAACTAGTGGGTCTGTGGAGCTTTGAGCCATATATATTGTCAGTTTTGTTCTTACTCATTTACTTTTACCCACAAGAATTATTCATGCTTTTTGAAAGTTGAATTCCACTAAGAGAGTCTACCTGTGCTTCCCAATGTGACTCTTCTTTGTAACTGCTCTGTTTGAATAATGCACCATACCAAACAGCCAGTGCTAAAATAATGAAATGTGCTTCCTCTGCTATGAGATACACACTTACAAAAGCACCAGTTCAGTGGCCTGAATAGATTAAATCATTGCACTTCAAAGATCCTACACGCCGATCTTACTAGCACGTTAACAACGCTCTCTTCATTCCTCCAGCTGCAGCCTATGCTTCTGTTCCTTGTTACACTCTTCTACTTCAGCCACTTCATGTCAGCAGATCTGTATCGTTACTGTCACCCCTTCCCACATATTTCAAACCATTTTTCTCTTTTGCTTTACAGCCAGGACTCCGTACAACTCATTATACTCCTTCTTTTTGTATGTGTTTTGGTTATGTTTCTGTACCATGCCCGAAGCCTTGCTTCTCCTCATCAACCCAGCCATGCTTTAACTTCCTGGCCTCTTCAACACCCTCTCATTATCTCAAGGAGTCCAGTGACAGCCCCTTCCACTTTCCACTCCAGCTAATTCGAAACCCTGCTTCTTTTATCAATTCTTGATTCCACTGTATCAATCTCTAGTCTATCAATTTTTTCACCTTTACCAACTCTCTTATTTTTGTTACAGACCAGAAAACTTTTCCCACCAGTGAGTTAAGTGTTCATCTCTGAAACACATACAAAAGAGCAATTGCTGGGAAAAGAATCTTACTACCATCTCCTGATAGTCTACTGGGTCTGGCTGGGATGGAGTTTATTTAAAGCTGATTTACAGCAGCCCATTTTGGATTTTGTGACAAAAACAGTGTTGATAATACACCAATGTTTTGGCTATTGCTGCACAGAATCACAGAATGTTGGGGATTGGAAGGGACCTCGAAAGATCATCTAGTCCAATCCCCCTGCCAGAGCAGGAACACTTAGATGAGAACAGTACTTGCACAGTGTCAAAACTTTTACTTTTTCTCACTCTGCCTTCCCCCTGCCCTCAGCAAACAGATTGGGGTGGGCAGGAAATTGGGAATGGACACAGCTGGGACAGCTGACCCAAAATGGCCCAAGGAATATCCCATACTGTATAACATCAAGCTCAGCAATGAAACTGGAGTGGTAGGGGAAGAAGAAGGTGGGTTGGGACATAGAAACTGTGTTCCAGGGGGGCTGTTGCTTGGAGACTGGCTGGACATTGGTCTGCTGGTGTAAGGTGGGAAGTGGTTTTTTTTTTATTTTCCTTCTTTCCTTCACTTATTAAGCTGTCTTTCTCTTGATCCATGAGTGTTTTTTGCTTTTGTTCTTCCTGTTCTCTCACTGTGCTGCTGGGGGGAGATGGAGGAGACATGAGTGAGCAGGTGTGTGAGTGCATAGCCACTGGTCAGCTACCTGTGGTCAACCTACCACACATCTAAATCAGTCAGGAGGCCCTGATTTCAGGTGGAGACAAGGTTTTCCACTATTTAATTTGACACACTACCACTGGAATATGCTTACTCTCACCTAGAATATTTCTATGGTTTTACAATCAATCAGATATGGTATATCAAAATTGTTAATGGATGTCAAGTTGTGTGACAGAATTAATTCACTTGTCCAGTTTGGCTTATGACCACATAAAACATTCTGACAAGGCAATGGATTCTTGAAAAAATACCTTTGTTTGTTGTAAATTCGCTGTCTCTAGCTTTTGTGGATCTCACAAAATCGGCTGCCACTATCATTGGTGTGTAACACAAATCACAACTGTACTTCCTAACCAAGGTTCTGAAAGCCAACCTGCAGACACAGGAAAATTAAGAGATAAACAGTAAAGACATTTTTCTGATTAGCCATTCTAAAATGCTGTCCTGACATGCAGTACTGTGGGGATGCCCAGGTATAATCATAAGAGAAAACACGTCCCATGTCTATCTCCATCTTAAATAACTGCAGGAGGAAAAGGCAACCATCCCTGTCTTTCCAGTCAAGACAAACTTTCTCAGACAAAATACACTGAGAACAGAGTTGACGTGACAGTTACTTACTTTGAATAGCGGACCATAGGGGCACATATTTTTACAACTTGCCCAGAATGAAACAAATCCATGGGATCCTTTAGCTGGCATTGTTTAGTTTCTCCGATGTCACCAATCATGTGTAATTAGCAATCCTTTTAGCATCTGGAAGAACAGTGTTTGCCTGTAAGCAACTCAGCTGTTTCTCACAGGCCGTACAGCAAAGCATCAGAGCTCAAACTGGACCTGCTTTTTGGTAAAGCATCCCCCACTTGCGCCGTCGCGGGACCAGCCTCTTGCCACCGGCAGGTGCGCACAGCGGCCCTCGCCGGGCCCCGCGCTGCGATCTGGGGCCACAGCCCCGC
>NW_010300391.1:0-7804 GCF_000700745.2 Antrostomus carolinensis | reverse complement strand
TTCCCTCACGGGACATTGCTGGGTGCCGCTGAGCAGGGACAGTGTCACCGTGAGGAGAACAAAGTGCTCCAGGAGTACCAAGGCAACACAAAACTGCCCCTCGCTGCTCCAGGACAAGGCTGTGTGCTAACCGTTGCTCTGCCCAACACTGAGCAGCTCCTAGAAGAGCTGTGGCTGCTGCTCCTCACCGTGCCTGTGCTGTGGCACAGCTGCTGAGCTCGGGAGAACGTTGGCAGAGCCAACCAAGGTGCTCCGAGACACCGTTAAAATTGCCCTTCAAAAGGCAGAACGTTTTGATGAGGGATCAGTAACAAGCACTCCACAATTGTGGGTGGTTTTTTTTTATCACAGCACAGGACCAGCCCCTAACTGGAAGGGGCAGCTTGGATATACACACGGCAGCACTTGGGGCACAACAGAACAAAGGCAAAACAAGCCTGGGAAGGAGATGGGAGCAGGCATCGAGAAGAAGCTGTTAGCCCAGAGAGGTTGTGGAATCTCCCTCCCTGGAGATATTAAAAAACTGTCTGAGCAAAATCCTGGTTCATGTGCTCTAGGAGTCCCTGCTTGAGCAGGGTGGTTGGACTAGATGACCTTCAGAGGTCCCTTCCAACCTCAACCATTCTGTGATTCTGTGAAAAATACAGCTTAGTAGGTGATGCCACTTGATGGTGGAAAGTTCGTGGTTTGAAAACAAAATGAACAAAAAGAATATTTAATTGATACTACGTGATACACCCCACAGTACAGAGGGACAGGTAGCAGACGTCAAGCATCTGGCCTGTGCCCTCAGTGGTGAGGCAGGCAGGTGGGGGCCCTGCGGACCATCAGGGCATGGTAGAAAAGCTCTGTGGGTTAGTGTCAGCTCGGTTGGCTGGCTTTGATGGACACGCATCAAGGTACTGATGTGTGTGTGGATTGCATTTTGTAGGATTTTCACTTACCAAATGTTGGCCAAAACATTTGCTATGAGAAGAGGAGCTCTGAGAGCAGCAAAGCAAAATGTACTGCAGAGCAGTGCTGGAAAATAGGTCTGAGCTTCATTCTTCTGGGTCTTCTGTCAACTGTGGAATGAAATGTCTCAATTCAGCTGTCTAAAGAATAGTATTTATTGTTTGTACAGTTTTGCTTTTATAATAAAAGAGAGCAAGTAAAAAATGCACTTAAGCAACTTTAAATGGTGTAGATATTTTATGCAAGTGCTCAGGGAATGGATCATTAAAACGTTAATGAGCACTTAACTCCATCAGGTACTTCTGAAAGTCCCATCCAGGATACCATTACAGCAATATTATTTTACTGTGTTTTACAATAGCAATGTATTAACACACGTATTAAAACAGGTATTTTTAAACAACATGCTAGGTCAAGTCAGTAAAAGATAATGATTTTTGATTCTTTCATTTTGCAGTGATTTGCAAAACCACTATTTTCCTTTTTCTTCATTTGAGCTAACATTACTCTACAGTACTACTTAAGAGGAAGGAAGGGAGGTCTTTTTAATGATCTTTGCATGTTTCATGGCAGAGATGCTCAAATGTCACTAGTGACTGCACTGATAACCCGGAGAGTATGTGAGGGCTGCACCTGTTCTACCTAACTGTAGTTTGAATGCATGCATTTCTGCATCTGTTAAGATCATAAACAGCTGGAAGAGGCATAATTAAAAACACCAAACTCAGGCTGTCTCTTAATATCAAACACTGAAAACAATTCACGACTTAAAGCTTAAAAACATTTTCTCCCCTGAATACACTTTCAAAACCACACACTAGGCTTTCACCAGTACGGCTGAGCAAGGAACTAGATACTGCCTTCCACTTACTACCCAGTAAGAGACTCATGAATTAAGTATAGCTGGGCACTTTTTGTCACACACAGTCTTCATTGCCATCCAAGTGAACATACATTGTTCCTGAAATAAAAATCAAATTTAAAAATCGAACTCCCCCAAAACTCCCCAAACTGGGGTATGATTGGCTATCATGCTCAGCATTGTTTACTCTTCTGTCCTCTGAACTGATCTTGCCAATGCCGAATTACACCACGCAGTGCAAGTCACTGCTTTCTTCTGCCAAGTTTGTATATTGCTTTATGAGAAGTTTGTCACTTTTTCCCCCTTCAGAACCATCCATATGCATTTAATTTCTCATATCTTTCCTCTAATGCATTAATCTCTTGCTCATGAGGTTTTTCATATTACATAATCCTGTCCTTATTTTAACCACTAGGGTTTCCTTGCTCAGAATATACATTTTGGAAACAATGAGCACTGTCCACTCCAGAATCTCACAGCATCAGTTTGCAGCATACAAATTTCCACTCCCCAGGAAAGCATTTCAGATATTTCCTATCCCTCTTAATAAGCATAATTTATCTACCAGAATGAAAATATTGGTATTGGGGTGGGGGGAGGAATTAAAAAAAAGTACACTTGGCTTAGCTTTTCACAACTTAATTTTATTAATCTTCATAAGCAGGCAGTAAAGAGTATAAAAACATAAATAACCTATAGTTTGTACACATTGTTACACCCATTGATCTGGCTCTGACTCACACTTGGGGGAGGATTTAGATAGGGTTACGGAAGCAATCACCATCCCCACTGCTCTCCCCCTCCCCACCCCCTGAAGCACCCACTACAGCCGAGGGCAGCCCAGCTGGCTGCATGTCCACTGAGCTGCAGCCATGGTGCTGGCTTGGTAAGGAGCTGAAGCTATCACAGTGTGGCTTCCTGGCTGGAAGCTGAATAGTTTCAGCTGATAGGAGACAAGACTGAGCAGGTGGGTACCCTGGTGATGCAAGAGGGAGATTATGTACACAGGGAGAAGAGGGAACTACTGGAAAAGGAAAACAGAAGGTGATTCATGGAGGGAAGGCATTCTTTGATCAGATACTGGATATATCCAAGTACATCTGCAAGTCCAAATGATTTTTCAACAACTGTACTTGTTCTTTAGCTGCCAGCTCTAAGGAGACTTAACTTCCAAGCATCTTCCATTTGTGAAAAACCACATCTGAATGGTCCTGCCATTCACAAGCAAAGCAAAGGTTGTGTAGGGCAGGAAAACATCCCAGAATATAATTTATAGCAGAAATTTAGCAGCTGAAGAAATTTTAATGGTGTCATTTTTTTTATTTTTTTTTTTTTTACACTTAACTGCAGTTCCAGGTCCATCACACAAAAGATCAAGCTTTTATCTCATGCCAGCCTCTGTAATGTCCATGCATTCTGAAGTAAATTTTATGTGTCATCAGATGTAACTTGGGTGCCACAGAGCACTTCATCATCTTGTAATACCTTCTGCCTTATTTTAAGTACTGCTACTCCAGTAAGACAGACAGGACCTAGTAGTATACCAACAGAGAAGGGACAAAGCCCTCACTGCTGATCCTCTTGAAAAAAATCACTTTTTTTTTTTCCCCCCCTTTTTTACATTTAAAAAGATATTTAGTTCCTTTCAAGTCATCTATCAGCCTCTGAAAAACAAAAGCCCAATCCCACAACCAAACCTGAAAGTAAAAAGGCGATCTAGAAACAAAAGACAGAAGTTGAAAATATTATTCATGGGTAAAAATACTGGCCATTGTTCTATCTCACAAGCTAATCAACACGGGGAATAGATGAAGTGGGATGGAAAAAACATTATGTGCCATTTGAATTCATAATCCAATGTTAACTTGACTTTTGAGTGTATGCATCAATAAGTAGATCTCTTACTTGCAACACAGCTGTGTTGAAACCACTACTCAGGCAGCCTCACAGGCTTTAGCTTGTTAGCAATAGACATGGAACATCTCCTTTTTTATTTTTCCTTTCTCACACCAAAAAGCTCCGTGCATGAAATGAGTAACCATCCTTTCAGAGAGGAAAGATGCAAGCAAGGGATACTACACACAGAGGGAAGCAATCCTGAGAAGATAGAGAGGGGGGAATGTATCAAAGTGATTGGCAGCAGCTATTTGTAGGACACCTGGGGAAATACAGAGCTCCATGTAGGTACTGAATCTGGGTGAAAGGAGATGGTAGAAGGGGAGGAGGGAAGTGAAGCAGAGATGCTGTTTTCTCTTGCAGGTCCTGAGGAGTACAACAATCCCTTCTTTCTGCTAACTCTAAGGCCCTTCAGATGTATTCCCCTTGCAGCTTCACAGATCATGTCATGACAATATTAAGAGGAATTAACAGAAATGGTGTAAAGAGGGAAGAGATGGCAGATGATGTGGCAGGAAGCTTTTTCAAGGGTTATTTCAGAAGCCAGCTGAAAAAGACCCAAGCTATAAAAAAGACAGGCAGGTAAAAGGGGCACTGACCATAGAGAACTTCTGGGAACAGTGGATAAAATTGTAGTCTCATGATTTAAGGGAATGAGAGGTTTGGTGAAGAATGCCTGGGCTTTCAAGGAAGTCAGCTCTTTGGAGCATGAAGGCAGCAGCACTTCCAGGAAAGCTCTGGAGTTAATGTGTTTGACAGAAGCATCTGCTAGGTAGATCCCAGTGCAGCTGAAGGTATGCTAAGGCCAGGACAGTGGAAAGGCTGATCAGGACACTACAGCCATGATTGCAGCTTCAGCAATGTGTTCCCAAACCCACTACAGAAGGGTGTTCTGCTGGCCTGCAGACTGGTTCCTGTTCCTCTTGGCCTTGAATGAA
This sequence comes from Antrostomus carolinensis, assembly GCF_000700745.2. Lineage (NCBI taxonomy): Eukaryota > Metazoa > Chordata > Aves > Caprimulgiformes > Caprimulgidae > Antrostomus > Antrostomus carolinensis. The sequence goes on along the minus strand of NW_010300391.1, from coordinate 3,154 downwards.
GGGCTTAACATATTAATGTTTCAGAAGGCCCCAGGTCTGAGACTCTATCAGACAGCTGAAATAATATGTACACGACAAGTCAGTACTGTCTGCAACTGTCCGAGATCAACAATCTGTGGTGAATACAGGTCAGTGTTTCAGTACGAGAACCTACAAAAAGTATTTCTGTGGAAGTTAAGAGAAATGGACACCGAAATCTCTAGTAGCTTCTGGAAGTAACTGAGACATTTAAGTTTAGGTTCAGTTACTAAAGCATGAAAGCATTTTGTTCCACCTTCAAAGCAGATCTTATGTACCATAGCAGAGGCACTCCAAGATCTCCATGGCACTGACAGATAGAGTTCAGTTTTAAGACAGGCTTGAAAGTCCTGAGAGGTGGTGGCAGTTTATTACATGTTTATGTGGTGGGGACCAATCAGTTTGGAACAAAAATAAAAACAATTTGATCCCAGCTGTTCCTTTCAAGTTCCTAACATTACCCAGTGCTTGTTCCAGTTTCAGAAATTAGATTTGAGGACTTTTACTGTCAGCACTGCACACAAGAAAAGCTACCATGTTCCCGCCTCTCACAATTCCTTACTGACTTGTTTAATTTTATCTTACACAACCACCACCATGATCAAATCCATACCACTTCAGTTTACCAGTCAGCACAGAGTTAAGGAACAAAAAAAATAATACGTACCTGGCAGGAAAAGGCTATTCATCCTTTATCAAGCAAAGTGATATATCTGCCCATGTTTTCTCTGCTGCACACTGGACAAACTAATTTTACAGAAACAATTGCCAAAATATTTCAAAAGTACTCCAATTCACTGTATCACAGATTCCTTTGTGTCTCTTCTGTTCTCCATTTATGCTTCTCATCCTGAAGTCTTTTTGCCTGTCTTCATTTCGCCCTCCATTTTCCAAAAACAAAGTCCTACTTAAATTATATAGCACTAAAAAAATTTTGTTTTGTCTTCAGTAAAGTTCATTCATTCTGGAATAAACACGTGTTCAACAGGACTGATGTTCTTCTGATTACGTGATACAATACACAAGTAAACAAGGAAGAGAAAACACAACAATGCCGTAGCTGTGAGGAAGACGAGGAGCCCAGCAAACAAAGAAGGTTTCAGAGGTAGCTGGATCAGCTTGCCTTGTGCTGGAATCATGTTCGTGAGGCTTAACATGTAACCGAGTGACCATGCTATACTGCTGTTACCAACCTGAAATAAAGACAGAAGAGTCCTATTTCCATGGACTTTTCAGTCAAATAAAAGAGGTTCCAAAAGCTCAACTGCTGATGCTAGCAACTGCCCTTCGAGTTAGCAAGGAGAAAACTGGAGTGGAATATACAAAGAAGATACAGAATCATTTTAAATTATCCTTTTTTTGTAGTTCCGGAAGATGCTAATAAAACTGGTCACTGGGCTAAAGAAGTGAGACACTGTTATTAGATGGATGGGTACAAGGATGTGTGGTATATACACAGCCAGCCAGTTATGGGATTTTTTGGTGCAAGGAACACACTTTAAAAAAAAAAAAAATCAGCACTACTGTGCTAATTCCTAGAATTGGCTCCTCATCTTAGCCAAATCCTAGGATGTTATTTAGTTCAAGCAAACAAAAACACCCCAGAGTCCCACCAACATAGACAAAGAGGAGGCAGCCAGAGTAAAGTCCCCAGAGCAGGAACTCTATTTATCAACTTTAGTTCCATGGTTGGTTTTGTGCCTACAAATGAACCAGCACTAGGCTATTCCATTTAAAATATAAATGTAAGTAGAAAATTACTTAGGAAGAGGTGAAATAAAAGCAAAGGGGGTACATTTGGATTTCCTCCGTGGTCCTCCTGCTTTGCTGTCTTTCCTGACTTCTTATTTGAGCAACGGTTTATCAGTTTTCCACTGTCTTTTTCATTAAATCATCATCCTGCCACTTGATAAGCACAGGATCAGAGGGTGAAGGTAAGTGTCCCATGCCCAAGCTCCAATAATGGTTTGCCTATTTATACAAAACATGTAAGTACGTATCACTCCCTCCTACAGCTCAAACAACTTTAAAAAAATCTATTGTTAAGCAGAGTGGAAAAAATAAGGGGGAAGGGGGCATTTCAAGATAAATCAGTGGAACTCATTGAACAAGTGCTAGCCTAGAGGGCCAGCTACAAGATATGCATTTAGTTTAAACTCTAGCATAGGTTGCTTTCTTTTTCAAAGGGCCTGCACCACCTTCAAATCACTCCAGGGTATACTACAGGACAGACAAAGCTCAAGTTGCTTTCTTCTACAACCAACCAGCTCTCCCAAACTAATTTGGCTTTCCATGTGTATTACAGGTCACCTCACTCTGCAATTACAGAGATCAGTTTGTCTGAAAGGCTGCCGATAATTAACCTCTTTGGTTATTCTTGTATAAAAAGCTTTGGTTATTCTTGTATAAAAAGGACCATGATTAAGTTGAAGGATGAACTTTAATAAATGATTTAATGTCTTTAATGAACAGTTTTAAGTCAGATAACTGGTTGCAGGAAACCATAAGGGCCTATAATATTTGGTCCTCTTGTAGTTGTGTATATCCTAATACCTTTTATTTAACTGATAAAAAGAAACCTACAGCAACGGGAACCAGAATACAACAGGTGAGCAAAGAGGTAAGGTGGATGAAGGTGGTTTTTCACTGCTGAAAGAGAGGAAAAACTCTCATTATGAGGTCTAGAACTTTTGCAAATCATCTAGCTCTAGATCTTGCCTAGATCTTACCACTAGGTTAAGGTTCTTTTTATTGGTTGTGTTCACTAATTAAAAGGAAATATACTCCTAGCATAGGCAAAAATCCCACCCTCCACTCTTGGAGAAACTGTGCTATCATCTCTGGAGTAGCTTAGCTGATCAGTTAACATTAGATCTTATTATTTTAGTAAGGGCAGATCTAATTAGGGTTGTTTTTCCTTTTGGAGTTTCATGATTACCCTAGTGTAAAATCTAGGTAACCAAGGAAGGTGTTAACTTCAAATAAGCCTTTTGGGTTTTTATTTTGCTCAGTATTTTTATAGTCTTGGCTAAATACAGAAAAAATGTTGCTGGGCACAATACAAGATATGTTTAAATATCGAGACAAATTCACGGCCCACCAGGTCCAGATTAAGATCCCAAAGTAAGGTCTATGC
>NW_010300390.1:300-4530 GCF_000700745.2 Antrostomus carolinensis | reverse complement strand
CCTTCCAACCCAAACCAGTCTGTGATTTTGTTGAACAAGCAGAGGTTGCAAGCAAGGACCCAGCAGCTTTCACTCTCTGCCTGTCTCTTCTAAGGGTGGGATGATGATGTGCTTGGTGCTCTCCTAAGGGATAAAGAGGAATTTGGTTCCTCTCCTTCAGCTCTCGGCCCTGGTTTTGTCTCTGTAGTCAATGAGTGCAGCAGTTCTCAGCTTGTTGGCAAACACGCCTTATCCAAGAAGGACATGGTGGGTCCCTGGCCATGGGACAAGGCCGTGGTGGCCCTGGCAGCATCGATGCAGTGGGGCATCACATTTTCCATGCCTTAGTCACCGTGCAGCCCACGCACACACCGTCCCAGACCAACCAGTTCAACCTCTGTTTAGAGAACATTCTCATTTACTATTAATAGATTCATTTTTTTTCTTTCCAAAGACATCACTTCCCCCTCATCCTTCCCAACCTTCATCCCTCCATGGTCCACACATCACCAAGGGCACAGAGCTGCCCCAGACACCCAACCCTGGAGAGATGAAATCCTGGAGGTTTTGTGGGCTTTGCTTTGCTCATCCATCCTTGCGCTGGTGAAGGATCCTGCACTGGACAAAGCCACTCAGACTTGATGAGGGTCTTTTTCTGGAGGTGGGAGCAGAGCCCAGAGGTGTTAATGGGGTGAGGGAGGTTCTGGCTGCCTGATGGGAATTCCCAAGCACTTCCTCACATCTCAGGAAACCATCTGCATCCACCAGCAAACAGAAGAAGGTATTTGAAGAGATTTCCTGACCTCAGTGGTAGAAAAACACCCATGGGAAACAGCTCTCCATCTCCAAGCCGAGCTCAGCTCCAGGCTGTGGTGGACATCCCAAACTCCCAGGGGCTGGGCACTTCCAGCAGGACCAATGTCTGCCTGTAGCTCCATGTCCTACAACCACATCTCCTCCAGCATTGACCAGCAATGATCAGGGTGTTTATTTTTTTTCCCTGGCATGTTTTTGGCATGGTCTGGGACAGAGATAGAAGATAAGGATGAGGATGAGGAGGAGGATGAGGATGAGGAGGATGAGGATGAGGCTGTGCTAGGCCACCTCCAAGCACTTGAAAATGGTCCCTGAGCCCATGTTCTTCCTGGCATGGATGCAAAGGGTGATGACTGGAATTCCCCTTTCCCATTTGATCTGGCAGGATCCTGCTCTGCAGCCCAGCCCCACAGCACGCCGACCGAGAGGAAGAGCTGCAGGGTTTGGGTTGCCACCCAGAAGCAAGACCTGCTCCACTCGTTAAGCTGGACGTGATGCTCAGAGCAAGATCATCCTGGGTGGGTGCAAGGACGGAGGAGGTGGGTCACGAGGAGGTGGGTCACCCTTGGGCAAGCCCTGCAAACGTAGCGTTGTTCTTTGACTCACAAAGTCATTCATGAGTCAAAGCTCCCGGGCAATCGCACCCTGTTACAAGGAAGAGGAAGAGTCTCCTCTGCTCCACCCCACTCCACATCAGTCTGGCAAGGGGCAAAATCAAAGTCCTGCTGACACCGTGACAAGGGTGGAGAAGTTGTCTGAGAAACCAATCCTGCACCTCAAGCGTTGGAGCAACGCCCGCGCTACCGGCTGAGCAACGCCGCGGCCACAGGGATGGAGAGAGGGAGGTTCTCCACATCCTGCTTCGGAGGTAGAGATGGGATGGGCACTCTCTGTACATCTCTGGTTTCCACCACTGAGTGTCCTTTGCTGGGAATGCTCCCTCTTGGAGCATCCAGCAAGGGCACCCCAGAGACCTCAAGTGAAAGGATGGAGAAGGGGAGCCAAGGAGTGGGAAGACCAAACGGTCATGGTGGATGAAGAAGGAAAAAAAGGGCAGAGTGAGGGGGACTATTCCCAGCACAGGAGCTGGAGGAGGACACTGGCACCATGGAAGTGTCCATGACCTGACAGTAATATGCCATGGGTGCTTGGGACCAGAGAAGAGGATGGTCTGCAAGAGTTCATCTCTTCCTCTGCCCACCAGGTCTCCCACCCACAACATCTGTATGATTGGCTTGGCCAGGTTCATAGAATCACAGAATCAATCACAGAATGGTTTGGGTTGGAAGGGACCTTAAAGACCATCTAGTTCCAACCCCCCTGCCATCAGCAGGGACATCTTCCACAAGACCACGTTGGTGAGGATGAAAGTCCCCTTGACCAGCAAAGACAAGATATGGGGATAGACAGTCCAAGCAGGCTGGTTTTATGTCTTCTCTACCACTGGCATATGCTAAGATGACCAAAGCCCATTTCTGCTGTCAGAGCTGAGCCCACAGCACATCTTCTGCTGCTGGTGGATGGGCTGAGGACTGAGATTTCAGCAGCGTAGACCTCACCCAGTAACATGGCTCAGGAAAATTCCCTTAATTCCCTCTTCTTCCTCCCCAAAATCAGTATGAAGACTTTGGAGGATCTCTACAGGCTGGGTCAGTGCAGAGGAGCATCACCTGCACCATAAGAAGAGCAGGAGACCCAATGCCCAGGAGAAGACACCCTCTGCTCCATCTGCTTTATGCATTTTGCCAGTGGGGTCCATGCTTGTGCAAGTGCAGAAGCAGCTTCACAATGGGATGGAAGGAAGTGGTGGAGGTCCATCACCCAACCTACGAGCCCTCCTACAACTAAGGATTATCACAAAGCCAAAACATCTGGGAGAGGAATGAGAGGAGCAAGGAGACATCTTCCACCTTCCCAATGAGACAGTCCCACCCTCCCTTATCTCCTCATCTCTCTGCCGTAAGGCCTGGGCACGCAGCCAGGCTGGATCTCAGTAGGAAAAACTGGATCTTCTCGTACATGAAGTGGGATGTCATCAGCAGGAGCACATGCAGCAGGGAGAAAGTGAACGGTGTGGTTTCCTCCACAGCCAGGGTGGTGAATCAGACCTTGGAGACGTGTCCCCGCTCCCCAAGATGAGCCAGTTTTGGGTGTCTTCATCCCACAAGCCTCACACCACCAGCCCAAAGGCAGGACACCACTCATCCCACCCTTCCCCTCCTGCCAAGGGGACTTTCTTGACCATCCCATCCTTCTCCTCCTGCCAAGGGGACTTTCTTGACCATCCCATCCTTCTCCTCCTGCCAAGGGGACTTTCTTGACCATCCCATCCTTCTCCTCCTGCCAAGGGGACTTTCTCGTCCAAGTCCCCACGGAACCAGCAGCATTTTCCAATGGGGAAACTGAGGCAGGGAGGATAGTACATCACAGGGAGCCATCTGCTACAACCATCAGCAGAACCTGGGTGTCGGGCAATGTCCAGGAGTCCCAATGGCCACCCCACCACCCTGGCCACCCTGCCTTGCAGAAGCTGATGTCCAGAAGGTCTGGTTTGGGGTTTTTTTTCTGTTTTCCAGGTAATTTCTCCCTCTGGTGAAATGTCCCAGCCTGGTTTTCACCCCGTCACACCTTTGTTTGTCACCTCCTCGGAGTGGATGTCATCTGTAGACGTGCCCGCAGCTCAGCGTTGACTCCACCAACCAGCTGAAGAATAATGATTTATAACTAATGGCCAAAGTGTCTTCCTTGAACATGGACAATAAAGAACGTGGTGTGATCAGATGCAGCACGTTGGTTGCAGTCGATGGTCCCACAGCCTGTTGTGTCCTAACACCTCCTCAGCCATCGCTCAGGCCAGGACAGGGAGATGTTTCCATCCACTTATGTGTCCTAAAATTAGACACAAGAGGACAGTTCTCCACACTGAGAACAATCAGCCACTGGAATCATCTCCCCAGGGAAGTGGTGGTTTCTCCAGCGTTGGATGCTTTTAAGGTTCAGCTGGGCAGGGTGCTGGGCCATCTTCTCTAGACTGTGGTTTTGCCAAGAAAGGTGGGATGGAGTGCACCCTCGGTGAGTTTGGTGATGACACCAAGGTGAGTGGTTGGGTCGAGACGCTGGAGGGACGGGATGGCATCCAGAGGGACCTGGACAGGCTGGAGAGGTGGGACTGTGCAAACCTCATGAAGTTCAACAAGGACAAGTCCCCCAGCAGAGCCCGGTGTGTGGGGCTGGAGATGGAAACACCACGGATCAACCGTATTGATGAGCTTCTCATTACAGGCTCACAGCTAATTACAGCCCTGTCTCCTCTCCTCAGCTTGCCCACCACCAGATCTGGCCTTGCTGGGAAAGGAGAATCACAGGATGGTGGGGGTTGGCAGGGACCTCAGGAGATCACCCAGTCCAACCCCCCTGCCAAAGCAGGTTCCCTAC
>NW_010300390.1:0-285 GCF_000700745.2 Antrostomus carolinensis | reverse complement strand
TTTGGAACATCTCCAGAGATGGAGACTCCACACCCTCTCTGGGCAGCCTGTCCCAGGGCTCCAACACCCTCACAGGAAAGAAGTTTCTCCTCCCCTCCAGATGGAACCTCCTGTGCTCCAGTTTGTCCCCGCTGCCCCTTGTCCTGTCTCTGGGCACCACTGAGAAGAGCCTGGTCCATCCTCTCGCCACCTGCCCAAGGGGAATTGATCAGCATTGGTAAGATCCCCTCAGTCTGCTCTTCTGTGCCCGCATCCCATGTCCCCAGTGTCACCTCCTGTCCCCAC
>NW_010300389.1:885-7952 GCF_000700745.2 Antrostomus carolinensis | reverse complement strand
GGGTTTTACCAGCCGCTTGTTGACGGGTTTAAATTACGTTTGTGTTTTGTTTTGTTGTTTTTTGTTTGGTGGGGTTTTTTTTTAATTATTCTTATTTTAGGGCTCGCAGGGCGAGTGCAGCAAGTTCCACCTACAGGCTTTGGGGCAGAGGCGGAGCTGGGTGCGGGAGGCGGCACAGCCCACGGCCGGCCGGGCCCGGTGGGTGCCCCCGGGTGGCTCAGCGGGTGCCAGCCCCGGCGGGTCCGAGGGATCGAACCCCTGTGCCGGGGGTCGCGCTTTTTGCTCTTTGTTTGTGTCTACAGCACTCGGGGCTACACAGGGGCCAGGGGGCTCGGCAGGCAAATAGACTCCCTCTGCTGATGGCCTGAGAAGGACACGTTGGGAAGAGGCTGCAGCTGCGTTCCTTTCCCTCCAGCTCTGTGTGTCCTGAGGGATCTGCTCTTCTGCAGTGCCTGCCTGTGAAGTTGCCTGTTTTCTGCACAAAACTCCCCTGGAAGAGAAAGAGAAGAAGTTAGATAGGTTGATGTCCTTCAGCCAGCTGGATTTAGCCAGGCAGCTTCCTGTCCTGAGCAGCAGCTTCTCTGGATTTCCCCCATTTGCAAAGCAGTGACCAGCATTGTCCTGCTCTTTGTCCTGATTGCTTCTGCAGGATTTTACTTGTTCATGAACTGTGGCCCAGTGGCAGAAATCACTTGAGCTTTATCTACCCCTCCTTAGCATCATTAAAAGACATTTATGTGAAAAATAAAGTTAATAGCAGCTGGATTAATAAAATGTTGGTTTTATTGGGGGAAAAGTGCCAGTAACATACTGTAAGTTTGTAAATGGAACTGCTTTTGCTCCTAACACAGTAAAATAAAAGATGATCATTTCATGAATTTAATAATCGTGCCAACTATTTATGTTTGTTTATATACTGTGGCAGAGCTTTAAATGCATTAAACTTCAAATGGCCCAGCTGAATAAATTGCCCTGGTGGGGTGGAGTGGAGTGGAGCAAAGCAGAGAACTGGAAAAGTGTGGAAAAAGCAAATAGTGAAAAAAGAGGAAAGGAGGAAGTTTGAAGAAACAAAGCTGCAGATGTTGTTACAGGAACTACATTAAAGAGAAGCTGCTTGGAGAAAGTAAGTACTAATGCAGATCTCAACCTTTGGGGAATTTTTGTAAAATTCTCACAAGCAAGTTGTTTGATGATATCATCTTGTGGATAGCAAAAACTTTTGTCTTTCTCATTTATTTTCATAAGCCCGTGTCTATGTAATTTTATTATATTAGATAAGCATCTTAACTACAGTTGTAATTCATTAATAATCATATTTGATAACACATTGATAATAAATCATAGTTCTAAAAATAAATAGAAACATTGTGTAGCTACATTAATGTTATACATTAATATATTATTAAATATAAATATACTTTATAGCTAGATAATAAGTTATAATTTATGATTACTACATAATGTCAACTATTTAAAGATTGGGAAATGGTGGAATTAAGGTTGTCAGTGCGAATTTTGTTTGAACCCCTTTACAAGTGCTTTTTGGTGTTACCTGTAGTGATTGCTTTTCCCCCAGGATCCTTGCTTCATTCAGAGGACAGAGTGGTAGCAGAACAAGTGTCCTAGGAGGAACCAGAGTTGTTACGGAGTGATGCTTTTGTTGTAGGGTGTAACATATATGTGAATTGGGTTTGGGAAAATAAGGGTTTGCGTAAGGGCATATCAGGTCTCTAACTACAGGATGAGGAGAGCTGAGGAGCTTTGCAGAGAGGAGGGGGTAGAAACTGTCTAGTGCTACATGCTGTGAAAGGAAAAGGGATAGAATAATTTAACAGCTGGGATGGAGGGCAGGGAGTAGATATTTATCCTGGACATACTTCTGTCATCTCCAGCTGTGCTGTCTGTAGTTTATTTTGGAGCAAAATCCAGTATAATACAATGGCAGATTTCCAATCCTCTTATAGAACAGACAACATTGCAGTAAAAGGACTTCAATCATTTTTTGCTATTAAAACATTTTAGGAGGTGTGTTCCTGTGTGCAGCTGTATTTGCTTCATCTTAACTATGCCATTGCAGAGAATGTTTCATCAGAAACTGCTGTCTTTTGTTTTGTTTTATTTTTCACATTTTGTTGGCCCAGCCTTTTTAAAAAAGTAATGAATGTCTAAATGTCAGTTAGACAAAGGTGGTACAGCCACTTGATTAATGAATAGAAAAAATGTACAGAATTTCAAACTACCTTAATGAAAGAAACTGAGCAGCTGAATTGGAGTCTGATTAATCAGTATGAAATGTTTTGGGATACGCGTAACCTAATTTGTCAGTTTAAACGTGAGAGATGTACTAATGACACCTCAATCAGTAGCATCAATGACAAAGCTAAAATCAAAAGTTATTTTAACTAATTGACAATGCTTGTTGGGATTGTCATATGTTGGGACTGCTTGTCCCAATTGTTTCTCAAGTCTGTGACGTCAAGTGTCCATTACATATGTCATGCTAAGTGTTGTTTTTTCTGAGAATACAAATTCTAGAGAACCACAAGTATAAAACAGTAGTCTTATGAGGCCTGCAGCACTAGGCCGTTTATTGCACCTTGTGTGTGCAAGTATGTCCTGTATTCAAAGACATGGCAAAAGAGTATAAAGATACGAAGAAGAAAGAATTTCCAGGACTACAGCTTCAAAGGTAGGATATGCAAACCTCTGTCTGTATCTCCAGACAGCTTTGGTTATAATTTAGTTAGGATCTTATCAAATCTATTCTAATGGCCTGCCTATTTTATTATGTTTATGTCTAGCAATGATTTTTAATTAAGAGAAGCAAAACAGTCATTTCAGGAAAGTTTGTAATAAAAAAGACAGTGTGATCAGGTAGTCAGAAGTCAATTGTGGGGGGGGGTGGTCAGTTCCCTCATAGAGCTTTATAAAAATGAATTGCACAAGAAAAACTAAGTCTTCCAAATGTTTTCATTGAGATACACTAAATGTAAATTATTTTAATTTGTTCAGTTTGTGGGACCTCTGTAAAAAGAAAATTATTTTTATTAAGAAAAACCAAACCAAACAAAGATGAGGCTAGTTATTTGCACAGTATATCCTCTTTATAAAAGCTTTATAGTGGTATACCAAAAGTGAATGGCAGTGGTATATCAAAAGTTCATTTAATGTTAGAAGAAATAAGGTATATTTTGGAAAAATATATTTTTTCATTAAAAAGTAAAGCAACTGCCTCTCCTTCTGTGCATTCTATTTAAAACACATTGACAGATAACAGAGACCACGGAAAGTTCTCAGCCTTTTTTGATTCACTGTAAAATACAGAGGTTAATGAGGAGAAGATACAAATGTCTCTGTCACATTCTGTGATAGATACCTGTGTATGCAAAGCAGTTAAAAATCCAGAAAATTCACCAGTAGCAAATTTCATCTTTGCAGGGGAATTCCACTGGGAACTGGGATTGGTAAACCTGGAGAAAAGGAGGCTGAGGGGAGACCTTCTCACTCCCTACAACTACCTGAAAGGAGGTTGTACCAAGGTGGGTCTCAGTCTCTTCTCCCAGGTAACAAGCTATAGGACAAGAGGGAATGGCCTCAAGTTGAGCCAGGGAAAGTTTAGATTGGATATGGGGAAAAATTTCTTCACCACAAGGGTTGTCGAGCACTGGAACAGGCTGCCCAGGGAAGTGGGGGAGTCAGCATCCCTGGGGGTATTTAAAAGACGTGTAGGTGTGGTGCTTAGGGACATGGTTTAGTGGTGGACTTGGCAGTGCTAGGTTAATGGTTGGACTTGATGATCTTAAAGATCTTTTCCAACCAAAACTTTTCTATGATTCTATAAAGACTTAACAGTGTGACTAAGTGTGGTTGGCTTTCATTGTACATTTTTTGCTTTTATTAGCTTGAACCACATTTTAAATAATTTTTATGTTTAAGCTATTATATAATGAAATTTAATAAATTAGCTTTGATAATACAAAATCCGGGCATTTCTAAATTCCATAAGAACCTACACACTGCCAGATTGTTAGAAAGAAGCTTGAGGATCACCAGAATTGGAATAGGTAAATTTACTAACAGTGCCACCACTTGTCTTTTTGGGGCAGAGGCAGATAATGTTGATTTTATCCCCCAGCTCAGGGCCATATTTCTGTCTTGAAAACTACACTTTCTTAGTTGTAGTCACTGTATATATTGATTTTACTCAAGTTTGTATAATATACTGGCTGAAGATCTAATCCAATGCGAATTTTTACACATGGTCAGGGTGTCCAGGAGTTTGTGGGAAGAATCAATCTAGTCATTGCATATGTATTCTGTATCTATTCACTCACATGATCTTGGAGAGCATATTTCAAATGCAGTCTATCCATTATAATTCCAGGTAAATACCCAAATTCCATATGGTTATAGTAAGCAAATATAATGGCTATAAGTTACCTTTCCCGGTTTTAGTCTAGGTCTAGGTGTTTTTGGTTGTGTAATTGGTAAGAGTAATCGGAACAAAATATACATATCAGCTGGCTCTTGGAATTACTACCACTCTCTGGGAACAGCTACTAAAATAAAAATAAACTCTTATTAACCTGCATGAATACATATATGTTAAAAATAGAGAAAATATCCCGCCCCCCCCTCCCCAAATAAATATGTAATCAGACCATGAACTGGTTTAGGTAGACCATTATTTTCAGTATGGACTTTTGTGGTTTTATTTTCAGATACCTTGATATGGCTAAAGAGTTTTTATAACTACACAAAATGAAGATTTTTAGATCAATAATTTACAGATGATCTTCAAAGAAAAAAAAAAAAAACAAAATATGCTGAATGTGCTTAATCATAGTGTGTCACTATTTACTACTTCTGGATCAAATGAAAGACATTTGTTGGAAGCTCTCATGCACACAGACACCCTGTCTTCCTCATGTGCAGTGGCTTAGATTGTCCTTTTCTTTTGTATGAATTTTGCACATACCTGATGGCCAGAAATCTTGGAGGAAAAAAATTATGATGATAATACCCAATTTAATTTTTCGTTACAAGCTCCCAAGTAAGATTGGTGCTATAACTAAAGTGCTAATTAAGATTAGTCTTTTTGGGAAATATATATTTTCATATATGATAACATAATGTATGGATCTTATTATTAATACTAAAATTAATTGCTCTTTCTGTGCATAAACTTTGTAGTCACTGCCCCTGCTTTTAAGACATGTATGTGTATAGTGACTCGAGGCAGCTGGATGCCACTTACAGAGAACATGACATATTAGTATGTTCAATAAAAAGGTGTATTTCCCTATATTCAATGTACTGGTCTAGCAGCTGCTCCAGTCAGTCCCTTTGCTGCGGGTGTCTTCATGGCAGGGGCCAGCGGAGGGTGCTGTTACTTTTCTGTACATGAAGATAAAGAGAGAGAGGAGAGAGGGAGGAGTGAAGTGGTACTGGAAGAAGTACAGTGTGCCAGCGCGGGGTCCTGCATGGCCTGTGCAAACTCTTAACCCACCACAGCCTCAAAAATCTACCAAGTGCTTAATAATGGTTGACAGTGAGCATGGTCTCCAGCCTGAAAGACAGAGTGTGTTGGCTACAGTGTGATGGGGAGAGGTGGGGGAGCAGGAAGGGGACAGCTTTCTTTGCAAAAGAGTCTGCAGCAGAGTGCTGCTCAAAGACCAAGTGCTTAATAATGGTTGACAGTGAGCAGGAAGGGAACAGCTTTCTTTGCAAAAGAGTCTGCAGCCGAGTGCTGCTCAAAACTGCGTGGCAGGAGTCAGTTGTTTGTCTCGCTTTCAATGTGTGAGGCTTGATGCATTGGCAGGCAGGAGGTTCTCATCAGTCACTGGACTCAGTTTGTCATGCTAGATGTTTGATTTTGTCTGAGCTGTGTTTCTGTTTTGAAAAATCTCTCTGGAGCTGCACAACAGGGGTTTACCTCCTTAGCATTAGCTTTGTCTGCATCGGTACATCCTTTGTGGTGAGCTTTTACTTCTCTTTTGATACTGTAGCTTCTTGGTTGTTTTCAAGCAATCCTGATGCCAACTTTGAAAAGTCGCCTTTTAGAGGTTACAAGGTAGGCAGTATTAAAGGTATCACGTGTTGTAGCCCATGTGTCTTGAATAGCATGTGCTTGGATCTTTGTGACTTCACAGGTGTAGGACCTCTGACAGGGGAAAACCTGCTGGAGCCTTCAGCTTCTGCTTCATTATATCTGCAGTTTGCTAGATATCCTAAAGAGAAATCCTGCAATGCCAAGAAGTCTTTAACACTCACTAAATAGAGTCTGAAGACAGAAATAAACTATTAGACATGTGAAAGAGGAGTCAGTCTCAATGAGAAATAACTTCTAAATACACAGTTTAAGCCTCTTGGTGGCTCCTGTATGCTGGTCTGTCTTTTTTGTTGGCACTAACTTCACCCAGTTTTTGCTCTTTGGACCAGTACCAGTGCCTTTCTTGTGCCTAGTGAGTCAGGCATGCCCATTCCTTTCCTTTCTCTGAGCATCCTTCCTTCTTATTGAGTGGCAGCATTTCTCCTTTATTCAAACACAGCAGGCACTGATTTAGAGAACTTACTCACCTGGGCGTTACTGAAGATAAGAGAGATCTTCAATCAAAGAAGAGATCCGTCTTTTTCAGGCAGGGTTCCAAGACCAGTGGGATCAGCAAACCTTGGGTTTGATTGGGTAGGGCTGGGAGTGTCTGCATGGTTAGGCAGCAGTCCACCTCTTGCTTCTTTGCCTGTGGGACTGGATAGCCCAAGTTGTTTTCTTCTGGTTGCCATTACAGTGTGATCAGCCCCCTTATAGTGAATGGGTCAATTCGCCTGCACAAATGATGGCAATGTCAGGGCTTATATTTGTATCTTCTGACTTAAAAGATTCATGTTATCTTTCTCTTTCCCACCATTCTTCTCTCATCTGACTCCTTTTTGAAATCTGTTTTTCCCCCTCACTGGTTTATTCCTTCTCAGTTGAGAAAAGTCATCCTCAAAGTAAGGAGTGAGGTTACTGAGGCCAGTGGAAGTCCATCAGGCTTCCTCTTCTCAGTTCTGGGTCTGTCTCCGAC
>NW_010300389.1:0-817 GCF_000700745.2 Antrostomus carolinensis | reverse complement strand
CATGCAACAACTGTTTATATCTGGTATCAAGAGGGATAAAGCATGTTCAGTGAAGATGGGCTCTTTGGAGACGACAAAAGTCTTGTTCTTAGGCAATTTGAGGGGATTTCTGTCTTAAGTCAATCTGAAGGGCCTGAGAAAACTGTAGTACACTGTAGGGAATGTTCAGAAATCATAGAAACTAGAAAAAGTGATCAGAGTTAGTGGCAGTGAAATAATAAGGGTAGTACACTTACAAGCTCTTCTGTACGTATAACATATATGATACTAAATATAAACCCCAAGGTTGCAAATGCTCAGATAGAAGTGTTCCTAAGTTTTGGAGAACACTTAGATGCATGAAACATGCAGGGCATGCTGATGAATATGTGCAAATGATCATTGGCAAACAAGAAAATTAAGTTGGTCTTGGTCATAGTTTGCCATATAAAATGGACATGATGCTGTGGAAACTTTAAAGGTAAGGTGTTATTACTGGCTGGATGGCCATGCCCAAAGTGTTGTGGTGAATGGAGTTAAATCCAGTTGGCAGCCGGTCACAAGTGGTGTTCCCCAGGGCTCAGTATTGGGGCCAGTTCTGTTTAACATCTTTATTAATGATCTGGATGAGGGGATTGGGTGCACCCTCAGTAAGCTTGCAGATGACACCAAGCTGGGCAGGAGTGTTGATCTGCTTGAGGTTCTGCAGAGACAGACTAGATCGATGGGCCAGGACCGATTGTACGAGTTTCAATAAGGCCAAATGCCAGATTCTGCACTTTGGCCTCAACAACCCTCGTCAGCGCTTACAGGCTTGGGAAGGGGTGGCTGGAGAGCT
>NW_010300388.1:2990-3318 GCF_000700745.2 Antrostomus carolinensis | reverse complement strand
CCCGCAGCTCACACTTGACCAGACACCAACGGATTCACCAATAAGGGAAGCCCTGCCAATGCCCCAACTGCAGGATGAGCTTCATGCACTGCTGCAGCTTTATCCCCCATGGGGGAACCCACGTTGGGAAGAGCCCTGGTGATCCATGTTCCCTGTGATCCATGCTGGGAAGACACCTGTCCCTTTTCCTGCCCTTGCCAGTGACCTGATGTGGGATTGGAGAACATGAGGGTATGGCCATGGCCCTGTCATGACATTCACTCCCACCTCAGGTCATTGCCAGGGGCAAGAAAGGGACTTTCTCTACAGGGAGAAGGGTGTCCTTTCC
>NW_010300388.1:826-2939 GCF_000700745.2 Antrostomus carolinensis | reverse complement strand
TCGTTAAATAGTTTTACTTATCCCTTCTGTTTTCAATATTGTTTCTGTTCCTGTTTGTTCCTTATCTTGTTGCTGTTCCCAATAAATTGTTCTTATCCCAGCCCAGGATCTTTGCCTTTTGTGCTTTCCATGGGAGGCGGGAGGGCAGCGAGGGCAGCGCGGTTTTAGCGGGAGCAGGAAATTGGGGAATCCCATTCCTGAACCCCGGCCCATGGAAACCGAGCATCCCAGCTGGTGCCAGCCCTGGTGGCCATGGCAACAGCCTTGGGAGCGGGTCCCTGGCTGGGGCTGTGGGAACCTCTTCCCTCTGGTGCCCAGGGTGCCCAGGGACAGGAGTGGAGGGAACGGCTGCAGCTGAGTCGGGGCAGGCTCAGGTTGGATGTCAGGAAAAGGTTTTTGCCCAGAGGCTGCTGGGGCCCTGCCCAGGCTCCCCAGGGCAGGCTCCCAGCTCCAGGGCTCTCTGAGCTGCAGCAGCGTTTGGACAGCGCTGCCAGGCCCAGGCTGGCATTGTTGGGGTGTCCTGTGCAGGGCCAGCAGTTGGACTGGAGGATCCTGATGGGTCCCTCCCAGCTCAGCCAATTCTGTGGTTCTGGGATCCCATGAGCCTGGGGATGGGGCTGCCAATGGTTGCCATGGCAACGGGCTCTGGCTGCAGGCCTGAGCTGGTGTCCATGGCAACCACCCCTGGCATGGGGTCTCCATGGAGCTGCCAAGGAACTGCCATAGCAACAGGGGGCTGGTGATGGTTGCCTGCTAAGGATCAGATTTGTCACAGGCCCTCACAGGGGTTCCATGGGGACTTTCCAAGAGTCTCCAGGCTGTTCCAGAGCTGGAATGTCACAGGCACACACAGGGGCTCCATGGAGACCTCCCAGGGCTTTCTGGGGATGGTAAAGAGCCCTGTGGTCAGAGGCAGTCACAGCCATTCCATGGTGACATCCCAGGGCACCTTGGGCTGCAAAGGCACCGATCTGTCACAGGCACTCACGGGGGCTCCACGGTGACATCCCAGGAGTGCCCAGGCTGCCAAAGAGCCGGGATGTCCCAGACACTCACAGGGGTTCCTGTCATGGGCACAGTGGGAGCTTCAGGCAAAGTTTAATATTAGAGAAGCTCCTGTTGGGTCACAAAATACAGAAATGATCCCCAATAGGCCCCACAGATGCCCAAATGTCACCATTGAGTCAGAGATGACACAGACTCAGATCAGAAGGCTAAGGGCTAAAAGCCACCTGTTTTTTCAATCCTCTTCTTTTATGCCTTGGTTTGCTACAGGTGGACCTCATTGGTCATTTAATCAACACATTTCACATGATTGGCCAATTAAGACATTATTTCTTCCACAGTTAAGGAGCTATAACATTTATTAGAATATAGTGCTCTAGGCAGCAATTTTGAAGTCAGCAGGGCCTTGCTGGAGTTGCTGGAGCCCATTGCAAGCAGAGCCTCCTGCTCCAGCAGGAGCTGCCTTTCCTGTGCCATCAGCAGGGCAGGTCCCGCTGCAGGAAAAGCCCCAGGCCAGCCCCAGCCCAGGGAAGGCCTCGGGCACAAGGGCAGAGTGCCGTGCTGGGAGCTGGGCCAGGCAGAGCCTGAGGCACCAAAGGCACCTTGGCAGCAGCAGCTGCTTGCAGGCCATGGCCAGAAGCCTCCCTTGGCAGCCCGGCCTGGTGGCCACCACTGCAGAGCTGCTGCCTCAGGGCTCATTCCTGGCTGGGCTCTGAAAAGCCACTTCTGCTCCAGGAGCCTGACTGGGAAGCCATTGGCCCCAGCACCTCGGGGACAAGATATTAATGACAAAACTCTTCATGCCAGCAGAGCCAAGGCAGGGGCAGAGGAAAGGGCAGAGCCAGGCCCAGGGGACAGGGCTGCCATGGGGATGGCTGTGAGGTCACTGCCCCTGCAGCAGCCTGGCTGCCCTCAGCAGACATTCTGGCCAGAAGCCTTGTGAGCTCACCCAGCACAGCAGAGAACCCACACTACAGGAATTCTGTCACTGGGGATGAGAGGGTTTCACTGGGTCAGGCTGCACAAAGCTCCTGCTCTTGGACAATTCCTGGGATGGGGCATCCCATTCTCTGGAAAAACAGCTGCAGTTCTGTGCCAGTCTCATACT
>NW_010300388.1:0-265 GCF_000700745.2 Antrostomus carolinensis | reverse complement strand
TTTCTTCATAGTGGGAATGAGCCTGAAGAAGACATAATAGCACCAAGGGCAGCTGGGGAGGCCCAGAGTGGACACCAGGAGAAAGGAATTTCCCTGCCAGGGCAGGGCTGTGGTGCAGCACGTCCCCCAGCAGGAGCCTGGAGCAGCCCAAGGCTTTGTGTGGGCAGGCAGAGGCAGGCAGGAGGCAGAGCTGTCAGCAAAGGAAGGGCCCAGCCAGGTGGGGCAGCCGGGGGATGCCGACAGCCTGCAGGGACAGAGGCGCAGG
>NW_010300387.1:0-18511 GCF_000700745.2 Antrostomus carolinensis | reverse complement strand
ATTTTTTATGAGGAAGAAATCAGCTTATTTGGGAATTAGATTATATCACGTGCAGAGCAAAAGTATCCGGTGTATTGCTCAGAATTGAATTAATAATGATTTTTTTCTAAATTCCTCCTATTGAAGGAGTACAAACAAGTCTTTTTTGTGCTTTGTGTGCTTGTTTAAGATGAAGCTCTTGGCAGGGGATGAGGAGGATGTCAGGAGTTTTATTGCTTCCTAACATTTTTCATATTAAACCAATTTACTCCCTTCCCACTCCATTTTCAAACAGGCTGCAGCATGACCTGACTCCTGGTTCATTACTAGCCTGCAAGAAATACACGAAGGTTATTGTTTCATTTTTCATATTGTTTGGATTTGTGTGGCTTACTATATTTTTCTGTTCGTTACTTTCTCTACTGGCACAACACAGAGTGTAATTGCTGCTCATAGGAATAAGAGCATGGCCATAGCTTCAGCTGCTATGGCTTCTAAGAACCCTTTGGAGCACGCATCAACAAACTTCAGAAAGAAAAACAAAAACATCTTAAAAATTCAGCCTACTGCTCTTTCATTTTCATTCTGTTGTAAATGGAGGAATTTCAGGTAAAAGCCTTTGTTTGAAAGATTACCTGGTGCTGTTCAAAAATCCCTTTTGAGATAGGGAGCCTACATATGTGCTTATGAACGAAAGTGTTCATGGCAGAGGCACAAACGCTGTCCATGACCGTCTCTTTTACCCCCATGCTCCCTGGCACACCTTGGGCTTGTGCCAACTAGCACAGTCCTAGGAAATACCTGCTTCCCAGTCAGAAGTGAAGCTGAGGACACCCTGTTGAGGACACTCTTTGGAGTTTAGTTCAGCTACATGGAGAGAGACCTCAGACAAACTGTTTTCTGTCCCATTCATTTATTTGTGGTAAGATAACTGGGGATTGTCACAGTCCATCTGGATCTCTCAAATTTATAGGACAATGTACTCTGTAAATTAAACTTTATGAGCATTAGAAAAGAGAAGAAAGGAAACAAACCCAAGAAACAAGCCTCATTCCCCTTTGTGCAGACTGGTTTACCATGTGAATTCACTAATTCACCACTTAATTCATGGTGTTTCTAACTCACAAGTTCTCTAATTCATAACTCACATAACTCACTTGTAACTCGTTCACCTGTGAGCAAAACAGTTACCTAGCTGATGATGAGAGTGCTCATCCTTCCTCCTCTGTCTCACTGTGGACATCCCCCGTATCACACCGGAAGGCACAAAAGCCTCAGCAGTCCAGCTGCTGTTGGATCCACTTCCAAAGTTTTTTTGGAGTAAGTTGATATATTTATACCTTCCAGCCTGAAGTTCGGTCTATACAGTTTCCATGAGTTACTGGATTCTGAAGAAACTGCCAGACAATCGATATGCAAGGATGATGGCTGCAGGACACAGCAAGCTGCAGGTGATAGTGACTCCATAATGACCTTTAGCCCTTCCTGACTACCATGTCCTGCCTATGCGTTGCCCTTGCTTTGATCAAGTGGCACTGTTCACAGCATACATCAGGCCTTAGCATGAGCTGTGTGTTAGCCAAAATCTGAGCAGGGGTTGAGTGAACAGTCACAGGGATGCAGGTCTATGGAGCAGTTTTCAGTTTTGTTGAGAAAGCTGTATTTTCTTACGGCAGAAAATATAAAGGGGGAGGGCAAAAACATAGCAAAAGATAATAAATGCAGCTTTGAAGCCTGCGACGTGATGCTCCTTTGGTTGGAAAAAGCTGTAAGTCCCAAGTAGGGATGCAGAAATGTTTTTGCATCTACAAAGAGTTTATGCTCTGTGCTACACTGTAGACCCACTCCCAAATTCCACACCATTAATTACACTGTCGTCAACCTGCAGCAACATACAGTGCAATCTGCATCTCTCTCATGTACAGTAAGTTCATCCTTTGTAGCCTTCATAAAGGATATGATGATCTTAGTAGCCAGTCTAGCTGTGGTCAATGCTACCAGTATTGGGCTATCAAGGCACAGCAGAGATTTTTTTCTCAGCTTCCTAGGGTGTGTATACAAATACCTGCTAGGAGGTGCAAATACTCTCACCAGTCAGATCCAGTATTCCCTAGGCAGCCCCTGTTTCTCTCACAAAGCTGAAGGAGGTTATGGGGAAGGGTGAGGTGATGCACACTCTGATGGAGGCACTGACACTAAGGAATGAAGTGCCTGGGAGTGCCACTCAGCTGGCAACTCAAGGACACCTCCAGGCCCCCTTGTCGAAGCAGAGCTGTGGAGCATGAGGGGACAAGGAGAAATACCTATAAGGGATGTGAATGTTGTGGAAATTTGGGAAATATTTAGGCACACTGGCAATTTTTTAGGCAGCTAGGGAATGGCTTTCAAGTTGAATCTATTGTTCAAATCTAAAAATATGCAGAACTTGAAAACAGAGGAAGACGGTTTGGCAGCATCTTTTCCCCTGCCGCACATGAAACAAGGAGATAAAACAGGAATCTCCAGAACCTCCCTTTATTGTTATATATTTTTCCAATGGAAATGGGTTGGTGGCCCCTCCCATGGGGGGCGCTGCAGTGACACCACCCCGTGCCTCAGTTTCCCCTCTGAGCCCGTTTGGGAGCCCTGGGCGTGGTTCCCCCCCCCCTTTTGGGGGCTCCTCCCCCTTAAAATCTCCTGTTTGGGGTTTTTGGGGTTTGGGGTTTTTTTAACACACAAAGAGGTAGAGTCAACACCATTTAAAGAAACTTCATAACAATCTTAGCTGCTCATAATGTGATACGCTCACACAGTGAAAATGCCAATTTCCAACTTCCAAGGGATTTATAAATATTTCTAAGTTATAAGTTATGCATGGGTTAATAAACTTGAAGGCATGAAAGAGAGAGGAAAAGGATAAGGTGGGGAAGGAAAAGGATGTATAAGGGGCGGGATGATGACAGACACTTCAGGCACACGTTTCAAGATTTAGCCAAAACTAGTTGAGTACTGGCAAAGTCACTGCATGATTTAAGTAGTGCCTATTATAGCCTGGACAAAATCCCTCCCTGTTGAACAGCTGGATTTAATATTGTACAAAAATGATCTCATTTCATTACCTAAAGTACTGTCTAATGTTGTTTGCTGTAATTCTGGAAGAAAATTCTAGATTAAAATTACTGTCATAGTTTATGTTTTAATTATGGAACTTTGACCTTATGCTCACTGTTACAGAAAGGAAGAGCTTTTGAATCTTTTTGAGAGGACTATGTATAAGAAAAATGCCCTGACAAGCCATCTTAAATAGAAAGCACAATCAGGCATTAAAGAAGTCACACCTATGTCATTAAAATGGGTATAATAATACTGATTACGTTTAAGACAGCGATTTATGAAGACCTATCTCCTCATTACTAAATCAGGTAAATTTCCATCACTAATTGGGTTAGCTAACCACAAAAACACATGCTTCACTTCCTTTTCAAGCATGTCCTTTGGTGGCTTCTCAGAAAGTCACAGTTTGTGTACTTTACAGCAATACTTTGAAACACTCCAGAATCATTAATGTTCCTTTTATAGCCATCACCTTCCTTCTTTTCTGTTTTTCTCCACTTTACTTCAGTTACTTCCCCTTTTCTTTTTAGCACCTTAAAATAAAATTCCCCTTTTTCATATTTTATATGTTCTGCTGCTACTTTACATGAAATCTTAGATGTTTGTGGGGTTTTTTGTTTGTTTGGTTGGGGTTTTGTTTGGTTTTTTTTACAATGATACCTTTTTCTGTAACTTCTTTAGGCACTTGTTTCTGTCTATTCTTGCTTATTTCTCTACTGTGTTTCATTTTGCTTTTCATAAAGCTATGCACCCATGGCATTTCTCCATTTGTAACCTCAATTCTTTACTAGTTCAAATACTCCTTTTCCCCTTTCCTTTTTCACATCAGGTTTGGCTTCCCATTCTCCTCTAATTTGTTTGACCTAGCCCCATTTGTTTTCATCATTATGAGAAATTAGGAACTTTGTAACTAAAATACCATAAAATATTCAGTGTTGATACCTCACTTAAGAAACACATTTGAGTATTACAGTGTGATGATGTCAAAAATTAAATGTCAAATTCCTGCTTTTATAGAAAATGGAAAATTTCACAACACAGTATTCAGGAGAGTCTTTTGAGATTTAGCAACCTACAGCTCCGAAGATTTCAGCCTTACTGAACAGGCTCCATTGCTTTGAGGCTGTTAGTGCTGAGGAGATAGAACAAGTCTGCGGAGCAATAGGACCCTCCAGTCTAGGAAGAAAATTGGACATTCCCTGCAAAGAGGGACATTCCCTCTACTACCCTGCAATGAAAGTAGACACTGCTACTGAAAGAGGGAAACCTGTCTCTCCTTGGCTGCCTGTGTCTCTCCTCCAGCTGGTAGGTGGGGAGCAGGAATCACTATGCACAAGTGCACAGGGCCAGAGGGAAAGGAGCAGAGAAATGAAGTATGTGATATATCTCAGAGAAGAGGTTGAGGTATGTTGCCACGGAGTGGGAGAACTGGGGCAGGCTGGACATGGAGTGTGAGACTGAAAAGTGGACTAACTCCCATTAAAGATAGATCAGGAGCAAGTGGTTCATACTCTGGTGAGTAGCTTGAAGAAACAACAGAAAATAGGTAAAGTAGTTAGGAAAGAGAACCTGATAAAGAGAAGTTTTTGAGAGGTGGAGATTGTCTGGACAGGGAGACTGGCATTAGGCACTTTTGTAGGAAGAAAGAAACAATGTGGGGGGAGTTTGACAGGAGATGGGTACACAGGGAGTGAGAAACAAAGAAATGCACGTAAAAACTAGAGAAGAGGAAACTGGGAACTGTTGAGAATACAGGGAGGGTGTGATGAAGATGTTGTTTGAAGGAGGAGGTCAATGGAGAGACAGGGAATGACAACCACATGGAAGGAGCTCAGGGAGAGCTGTACTGTGGGAGCCTCCAGAAACAAGGAAATGACAGGGAGACCGAAGGCGTCTGTTTAAAGGAGAAGGAGGGAATGAGACTACATATGAAAGGAGACTATGACTGGGGTTAGAGGTCAAAGAAAATAGGGACTGTGACAAGAAACTCCAGGCACATCACAAAAGACTGAGAAAGTAGGCAAAAAGGTGGCAGATAAATCTCAACATAGGTAGAGGCAAGGTAATGCATATAGATACAAATAATCTAGCCCATGCCTACATGATTCTGAACATAGAACTGGCACTTACAGCTCAAGAAAGAAATCCTGGACTAATCATTGACAGTTCTCTGAAGGAATCACTTCAATGTGCAGTAGAAACCAGAAGACATAGCTAAATGGATTGAGAATAAAACAGAAAACATGATTCTGCCAATATATAAAACCTTGGGGCACCTGTGCAGAGCATTTTTTGAATAATTTGAGTATCTTATAGTACCCTTACTTCAGGATACGGGTGCACTACACAAAATGATGATTAAGGGGATGGTGCAGCTGTCCCATGAAGGAAGACAAAAGGCTGAAACTTTTTGGTTTACAGAGAAGGTGGCTGGAGAAGGAGAAGAAAGATATTGTCAGGGCTTATAAAATTTTGAAGGCAATGAGTAAGATGAATGTGGAACTTCTATTCACCATATCTTATGGTACTAAGATAAGAGGATTGTCACTGCAACTGACACTTCACATAAACAAAAGACAGTACTTTGTGCAGTCAACTTTACTTCTGATTTTCTACCTCCTCCCCTCCAGCGGCACAGGGGGACGAGGAATGGTGGTTGTGGTCATTTCATCACACGTTGGTTTTGCTGCTCCTTCCTCCTCTTCCCCTACTCCAGCGTGGGGTCCCTCTCATGGGAGACAGTCCTCCACCAACTTTTCCAACATAAGTCCTTCCCATGAACAACAGTTCTTCACAAACTGCTTCAGCATGGGTCCTTTCCATGATGTGCAGTCCTTCAGGAACAGACTGCTCCAGCATGGGCTCCTCTCTCCACAGGGACCACAGGTCCTGCCAAGAACCTGCTCCAGTGCAGGCTTCCCATGGGGTCACAGCCTCTTCCAGGCATCCATCCACTCTGGCGTGGGGTCTTCCATGAGCTACAGGTGGTCATCTGCTCAACCATGGACCTCCATGGACTGCAGGAGGACAGCCTGCCTCACCATGGTCTTCACCACAAGTTGCAGGGAAATCTCTACTCTGGCACCTGGAGCTCCATGGACTGCAGGGGGACAGCCTGCCTCACCATGGTCTTCACCAAAACTTGCAGGGAAACCTCTGCTCTGGCACCTGGAGCACCTCCTCCCCCTCAATCTTTACTGACCTTGGTGTCTGCAGAGTTGTTTCTCTCACATATTCTCACTCCTCTGTCTCCAGCTGCAAAATGCGCAGGGGTTTTTTTCTCTTCCCCTTCTTAATTATGTTCTCACAGAGGCGTTACCATCATTACTGATGGGCTTGGCCTTGGCCAGCGGTGGGTCTGTCTTGGAGCCGGCTGGCATTGGCTGTGCCAGACATAGGGGAAGTTTCTGGCAGCTTCTCACAGAAGCCACCCCTATGCCCTCCCACTACCAAAACCTTGCCACGCAAACCCGATACAGAAGAGCACACTGTAAATCTGCCAGTAAAACTTACATATTTCAGGTATCTCGGCATCAAGAGACTTACTATCAACCAAACAGTGAAAATGAGGACAGGCCAAGCAAAGGTGAGATGCACGAAACTCGGGGACCACAGGTGGCTTCCATCTCTTCAGAATGAGGAATGCTTGAGAAATAAGACTTTAGGAATGAAAAGAATCATCTGCCCATAGGTCCCAGCTGCTAGTCCTCACATAAGTCACATTCATACTGTATATGTGGACCCAGAGTTGAGCATAGAAGTGAAATAAGGTGCATCTATTGCAGACAATAAGAGAATTAGCATCCTGTTTGACTCAGACTGCAAAATATTATCAAGTATCTGAATAAGTGGAATGAAAACAACAACAAAAAAAATTAAATCATCTCTTCAACAGAAAACAAACTTGCAACATCTGCAAGTGCTGATGCTACTTTTATTCTGTGTGACCATTACAGTTCTTCCCTTATTGAGTGTTACAGGGAGAGGCAGGAAGCCTGGCAAACCACAGAAGTATTAAGCACAGTGTGCTGATACCTTTTGAGTAATGTTGCAGTTGCAATCTAAGCTGCTGTAGTACTGCACTGATTGCTACTATGCCCTATATTTGTTGTAGTAGACATAATTGCCTTTGTGTAACTCCACCTGTGGCTGAAAACCTCTTGAATGAGAAATTCAAAGAGTGTTCTAGTGATCTGCATGCAAAATTAATCTTACACTTACAGTGAGGAGCTGTTTTCCCTGTAGTCTGCTTTATTCTAGGTTTTCAAAAAACATTCGTAATCAATAAAATGGTGTTTTTAGTGTAATCAATCTCTTTTGAAAATCACTATTACTGAACAAAACTAGTGATGACTTCAACATTGCAACAAGTGTAGGTTCCCAAAAGCACTGTGGGAGGCTCATTCAACTACTTGCCTTATCAGGATGAAATCATCGTTTTTTAAGCAACAGAATTGCAGGCTTTCATAAGAATGTTTTTCAAAGACTGTTTTTCAAGTCTCTATTGCACTGAAAACATAGAGAAAAGTCCATCAGTCTTTCGTATGTAAGTGATTTGTAAACCGAGTGTGTTTTGGCCAGTTGTACTTCAAGGTGTTACAACTGGCTGGCATTAGACTTCAGAAGGGGAGTTACTAGAGCAATAATGATGAATAGGTAGTATCATGGATGGGGTTGATAGAGACGCTGTAAGTTTCTGAGTAATCTCTTTTTAATATTGCTAAAATTATCCCTTTAGACAGAGATTTTCTATGCTCCATAGTAATATAGGTTTGTTTTTTAAAAAAGAAAGTCATCCAAATTGATTCAGAAATTTCTAAAATGAGGTTAAAGAAGAAAAACACTGTGTCTACATGCTTTAAAGCCAAGAACAGGAACACAGTCTTTGTCAGGGACATGTAGCTTGCATTTCTGTGAAGTGCTATGTGGATTTGGCCAGTTTATAAATATTGCATATTTTATCTCATACATGCTCATATTTGCTACGAGTTACCAGCTAAGGCCTTTGAACAGTTTTCTTTTAGGAAAGATCTGATTTCTGCCTATGCTCAGGGAGCTCAGTTTCTGTGCCATGAGAGAGGAAGTGCTTCATTATTGCAGCATCCTCTTCATAAGTCATGGATGCCATCCCTTTCCACAAAACCTAGAAAATTCTGGGTCCTAACTGCTGTAGATACCAGTGCAGGGAAGGTGAGGAGACAGTCTGCGACTGCTCTGTCCAAGGCCAGCTGGGGTCACAGGC
The DNA here is from genome assembly GCF_000700745.2 of Antrostomus carolinensis. Taxonomy (NCBI): domain Eukaryota; kingdom Metazoa; phylum Chordata; class Aves; order Caprimulgiformes; family Caprimulgidae; genus Antrostomus; species Antrostomus carolinensis. The sequence goes on along the minus strand of NW_010300387.1, from coordinate 10,197 downwards.
TATTTTCTCACATGTCTTAGGGTGCCTCTGAAAGCTGCTCCTTCAGAGCTGTCTGTCAAGATCACTCTGCTTTGTTTATGTTTTTTCTTTCCCCTTCTCTACTCCAGCTTTCCTAATAGCTGTACCTCTGAGGCTAACGGATGGTACATATAGCAAAGGTCATGGGGCATTCCAGAGGAGGAACCTACCGGGCACAGAATCCCCTTGGGGGGCAGAAGACCTCCTCTGAGTGGGACACAGCCTGCTAACCAGCCTCCTTCCCTTCCCCTCCCCTCCACTTGCATTTGAGCATCGATAAGCAACCTCACCCAGTCAGCATCAAAGTAAGTGTCAGATTTGTAATGTTTTCAGTAAACTGAAACATGTCCTTGAAAAGCTGCTCTTGAAGAAAGCAAAACAAGCTTTTAGAAGTTTCTGCTACATGAAACAACAAGGGAAAATACCAGTTTTTGTAACTTGTTGGACCTGTGCACTTAGCTTTCTAAAAATGGCAACAATGTCTGTTCTGCAACAAGATCTATGTCAGACATGGCTTCCCTAAAGTACAATTTTGGCTTCTTTTCTTTAGCTCTGCCCTTTCCCTTCTATCCTTTGCCTTGTTTCCTCCTTCTCCCAAGTACATCATCATTCTGAAACCGTTCCCTCTAACAGTGCTGAGCAACACAGCATAAACACTGCACAAATGAAGGGCAGTGAAATAAAGAGAATCATGTGAACAAAAATACCTGTTTCCAGCTTGCCTGTATGTAATGTGAATTTCTATCCCTGGCATGTCCTGTTTGAGGGGAAAAAAAAAAAAAAAAAGAAAAAGAAAAAGAAAAAAGGATAGTGCTGCAGTCTGACTCCTCGTCCCTCCTTCAGGCTTCTGCTGAAGAGCAAGAAACTGAAATCAGGAGGACGTGAAGCTTGCTCATTACCTGGTGGCGTAAGGGAGTCTGGGAGCATTCAGAGTTCAGAACTGCTTCTCCCATTTGCTCCAGGGATGGAAGAGATGCTTCCTTCTATGCTATAACCTTCCCTGCTCTCCAAAGAGTGCCAGAGACCTAGAGGGGCTAGAGGGGGTGTGGGGGGCAACCCGTCACTACAGTAAGTTGAACTTTTTCATGCACCCAAACAAGGAATAAAAAAGCACAGCTGCTTTGTCCGTTTTAATTCAGACTCAAACTCAGTGCTTAGCACTCATGACATGTTTATATTACCAGTTTAATAGCTTAAACTACCATCAGCTGAAACTACCAGTGTGATATCAGTTAAATATTAGTCCCTCCTCTTGTATCAGTCATTCTGGTCATCCACTTCGTTTAAACTAACACCTTCTCAGACAGTGATTTAGCACGGGTTTTAGGGAATGCCCCAAAGGAGAAAGCCTTGCAGTGGCTTGCACATTCTCTTCTGTTGTTCTCTTAAACTGGTTACATTGCTCAGTCCCACAGGCCTGGACTTTCCTCATCTCAGTGTGGTTGCAGTGTTGGTTGCTTTGAGCTGGCAAAACATCAAGGTTGCTGTGAGCAACTGTGAGTGGGGTGGCCCTGAATTAATTACTGAGTGTTGCAAAAAGAGTTAAATCAGCAAAAATTTATTTCATAATAGCAGTAAAAGAGCAATTATTGTTGAATGAAAGAAAGCAACTAGTTGACTGGAGGTTACGATATTACATCCTGTTGCAAGCTTTCTTTGCAAAAGGAAAGACAAAAACCCTCCAAACATATTCACATAACTGATGATGTCCTTTAAGTTGCTTTGGATCCTGTAAATAAGGTCAGGTCTCCTCAAACAATATTTGCTCTCACTTAGTTCCCCTGATTATTTAGCAGCTCTTTGATACTTCATGTAAAATAAGAATAACAGCTTGCCCCCAAAATCCAGAGAGCCCAGTTGAAGAGAACAAGGAACAGAAAGAGTAACAAAGCTCAGTGACACATTCCTCCCTCTCCAGCTCCACTTGCATGTCAAACAATGGTTAACCTCTGAGTCAAAGCTGTGGCTGCTGTTCATACCACTCCACCCGCCTGCCACAGCAGTCCAGTGACATTTGAATGACAAAATTTAACTAGGATTTGAGTTCAAACATTTGCCACAAACTTGTTCTTGAAACTACTAGTTGCTCTGTTGCAGGGGATCACGAGGAACATTTTCTCCACTTGCAAGCACAGCCTTGCTATACCTTAAAATGATGTGTTACTTCACTCTTAGTCTTTCTTCTCGATACAGCCCCAGAAATCTGGCCTCGAGGAGTAACCTTGAGAGGTCTCCCTGCCCAAGGAGGAGATCACCGTATATTTGCTTTACTCTTCTAATATATATATTCTTGCTTTCATAGTGCTAATTTTGTAATGACTTGTAGCATATATTGATATTTATATTTATTAATTTTTACTAATAGTAGTTTTGCTGTCATTTGTAACAAATAAATCCTCAGAAGCCCTGACCTCTGTGTCCTTATATACTGTAGAACCCTGAGAACCCCATGGTCACCATCTTTACGCATCCATGGGTAATCGCCACAGGTCATGACCGGGATCACTACAGTACCCACCTCTGTGGGTACTCACATACAATCTAGAGAAAAGACAGAAGACAAAAAGAAATCCAGAGAGGGAAGGCATTTGAATTAAAAGAATTTCAAAATGAACTTCATTTATTTTGGAACATAGAAGCCTACTGTGCCATCTGCAGCTGTATTTACTGTGGGTGGAGAGCTGGTTTTGATTACCAAAATCCAGGCAAAATATTACCTGTAGCCCAATAACTTAATGAACAGAACACCAGTATTTTACCAGTATTTAACTTCCATATCACAGGTGAGTTGCTTACATAGTTAAACAAGGACCATGGGAACAGAGGTGACTAGCTGGGCAAAAGGATACACAGTATTTTTTTCTTCTACTCCCATAACAAAATGGGCCTTGAATGACTGCCAATAGGAAAAATGAAGACATTTTAATGAAATTCAGCAGAAAAGTTCTCTGTGGCTGTTGAAAACAGTAATACTGAGGGGAGGGTTTGCTCTTTTTTTTTTTTCCCTTTTTCCTTTTTCTTGTTTTGTTTTTTGGTTTTTTTTTACCTCCAACTCCAAAATGCCAATTTATAGCTGTGGTCCAGTTGTGTTTTATAGCAATAAAACCACACAGAATTAATGTCTCCAAAGGAGAAAGCATAATGCTAGTGGGAGCTGGGATTGCTTAACATCGTTGTCAGCATTTGCCAACTCATTTTTAAAGGTTCCACTGACAGAAAACCAGCTCATAAACTACTTCTGTATTCCACATTACTGTTTGCTTTTTTTTGGCTGAGGAGAACACCAGCTCTCCAGGCAATGGAAAGTTTCAGTGGAGAACAAAAAAAGCTCCTGTAGGTCCTTTTGGAAGCAACAATAAATTATTAGTTCAAAACATAATGCAACCCATGAGAGAAATCGTCTTCCTTCTCTTCTGTAACATGATCCAATAACAGGAATTATCATAAAATAAATAATTAATTAAAATGCATAAAATGTATTAGAGATGCTGCAGGCTGTTCAGGCAGGTCAGAAGGCTGGGTTCATCTTCATTGTAGACATCCACAGTTCAGATAGATTTCTATGGCTGAGAGAATTTTCAAGCGGACAGAGGGGAGCAGGTCAGGGGACTTATCCCCACAACTCTCATTGACCACAAATGGATCATCTGCTGAGATGAACTCTATCCTAAGTGCTCAGGTCAGGCTCTGCGAAAGCCTGAGAGACCTGAAAGCTGAAAGTGCTGAAGAGCTTGCCCTGAAAGGAGGGTTATAAGGAGGAATGTGACATGTATGTCTGGGGAATGGGAAGAAGAAAAATCTAAGGAGGAATGTGGCAGGGGCACACGCTGACACCTTGGCAGCAAGAAAGCTGGAGACTGTTTTAGTTTCTGCTGAAAGCTGTAAGACAAGAATAGGAGAAGCTGTTGTACCATCATGAGTTGGTCTCCTTGGGGTAAGACAAAGTTGCTTTTACAAAGTCCGAGCTAATGTTTGTGCTTGAAGGACGTGTGGAAAGAAAAGAAGCAAAAACATCTGGGTGGTGTTAAGAATGCTGCTGATGACTAAAAGCCGAATATGTGTCCTGATAAATGTGCTACAATCAATGGCAGAGATGCCACAGAGAAGAGGGCAGGTTTAGATTAGACATTAGGAAGAAATTCTTCACTGTGAGGGTGGTCAGACACTGGAACAGGTTGCCCAGAGAAGCTGTGGATGCCCCCTCCCTGGAAGTGTTCAAGGCCAGGTTGGATGAGGCTTTGAGCAACCTGGTCTAGTGGAAGGTGTCCCTGCTGATGGCAGGGGGGTTGGAACTAGATGATCTTTAAGGTCCCTTCCAACCCAAACCATTCTGTGATTCTATGACTCTTTTGTAGTCAAGATTTTGTTTATATGCAGGAACAACAATGAAAATCTGCCTTGTAGCTTTAAATCTGTCCATTTTTAAGGTGGAGCAATCTTAATTAGAGCTAATATGCTGGCACTGAGCAAAAGCTACGGCATGACACAGCCATAGCAGTCTTCTGCTTACAGTGTTTTTGTTAATTTCCCTCCACATGTACTGCTAATTGGATGACTGAAATCCAGTTTCTACTTCTTATTTCTAATCTGACTCTTTCCGCTGTCGTTCCTCTTTGCCTTTGAATCCTCTTTTTGCAACCTAGGTTTATGGTAGGGTGAGTACACAACAGTTGCAAAAAAAATTTGCTGTGTCAAGAACTGTATTTTGGACTCTGTAACATGTACCAAGAATAGTGGATAGATGTTATTAATAGAGAAATAAAAATCTAGTAATAAGCATAACTTAAGAGCCATTTTCCCCAAGCAGCCTGAGAGTATCAAATTTTTGAGTGAGGAAGCATGTTGTAATTCCAGCTATGTTCACCACTCCAGATTACTTGGGCTTTTCCTAAGACTTCCTTGCAATTAGGCTAGCATCAGATCCCTATTCAGTTTGTGCACAAAGCTTCTGATGACTAATCAGTTAAAAACTGCCAACAATGGCAGTAGTGCTTATTTGTTATGACACTTCAGCAAAAAAAAAAAAAAGGAAAAAAAGGGTGAGAAAATAGGAAAATCAAAACTTCTACAAGAACTCAGTGACAATGTCAGCACAAGACCCCTAAACGCATACAGCACACAAAAAATTGACTGCTTGGCAAAATATTAATCAAAGTATTCTGCTTAGTCTCTGGAAGCGTTTGAGGCAGCACTTAGCAGAGTGATTCATGTTCAGCCAGTGAACCCTATGAAAGACAGTAAATTACTCCCCAAAAGCAAAGGGTTCATGCTCCAGTCATGGGAAATCAATTGTTATAGAGAATTAATTATTTTATCATGAGCATTATCTTCCATACATCTGCTGCTTCGATTTTTGTGCTTTTTTGCTACAAGCAATGTCATTGCTCAGGCAAAAGCAGCTCTGTATTTTGCTTCCTCTGTCTCGTGCTGTTCTGAGGCTGCAGCTTTTACAGGTGCTAGGAGAAAGCAGCAGTGCAGTCATTTCTACATGCTCCTAAGGCAACTATTTTTTCCTTCTAATCATCAACACGCCCTAGAGTCTTCTGAGACAGACATTTATTTTTTAAAGCTCAATCCACTGCAAATTACAGCTCCTAAAAATTATTTATTTTTCACTCACCATATTTCAGGATCTGCTGTAAATTTGTACATCCTCTTTGCACCCTAATAATTTAAAGAATATTCTTGTACAGGTTTCCTCAGGCCACCTTGCTACTCCAGTTTACTTTTTGCTTTTGTTCATGTAATTTTAGTGGTATTCCAGCAAGGCACTGGTTAATCAGATTATAGACATGCAGCCATTGAATAATTTGTCCAGATTTTATTGTGTACTGTCCCTTTCTGGCTGGATGAGGCGGCTAAATCTAAGATTCCTTTGCTTACAGTGCCAGGTTCCTTTTCAGCATGTTGCCCGTTATTGTACAACACTCAAGAATAATTTCTAAGTGTAAATTGTACATAGCAAATTGCAAAAGCAGAAGTTAGAGAGCTGCTCCATGATAACAGCAGAGACATCATAGTCATTACAGATGAGGACATTTTAAACTAATGCTAGCTATGTATGAGAGATAAGCTGCTGCATCCATCTTACAGACCTCACTGCAAATTAATTACAGCCATTTCAGTTGCACTTCTGCTGACTCCAAGAGCCCTAACCCACAAAACAGGATAAGATCTTGAGGTGGTTGTGTGTCAGGCAGAGATATCAAGTTGTGAAACTTGATTTTAATTTCAATGAGTCACCTAGTGGGTAGTGAAGCCGTCACTTGCTTTGGCTCTGATGAGTATTGTCAGTGCCAACACACTGTCTCCACCTCAAGGAAGTCCTAAGGAGACCCATAATAGCCTTGAAGCCATTCTGGGATCTGCGTCAAGAACTGCTTCAGTTCAAACCAGAACTATTCAGGTAATGTCGGTAATACAAGCATGGCTGATTTACTTAAGTAGTAATGTGGTAAAGCCAAAAAAGTGGGAGTTTTCACCTGCTTAGTCACACTGGAAATTAAGTAGGCTATAGACCTTCTGTGTGCTGAAGGCAAAAAGGAAAAATCCCCAACTGTCAGTATTGCTCTCAGGAGACATGGAAAAGAGTCACTGAAAAGATAGAAGAGAAGTGTCATTTAAAGAAATCCACAATTATTCTGGGCGGACAGGAGGACAAAGGTGCTCCTAGCATGCATTCCTGGTTAAGTGTTGCAGAGGCAGTCACATATCTGCAGAAACCTCCTCCACTTAAGCTGCAATTGCACATGGAAACATGTAGAATTGATGAAAGATCTTCTAGCTTTTTAAAAAACAAAAATTAAACATCTATTTTTATTTTAATTGATATTCCAATTGCAAAAGTTGTCTTTTGAGATAACTGGTATGTTCAAGTTTTTCACTTACTTAAAATGTCAATTTGAGATCAGTTGCTCTATCCAATTTAAACTTGCTTTAAGTGCAGATGGATACACCTGATCACATATGAACTCTCTCTTTTGTGTGGAAATGCCAGACAGTGTGACTGAACAAGCCTCAGTACTTGAAAACGTGTTTCAGGTTACTGCCACGTATACAAAATAGGTCTGACATGCTTTTGAAGCAGTAACACTAAAAGCACTATTATGAGTATATTGTGATGTCTGTGTCTGTGTTTCAGTTACCACTGTGAGCTTTGTACAAGAGGGCATTAAAGGAAGGGATTTAGTAGGACATGTAGCTAATCAGTTTTGATTTAGACTTTGGACTTGGCTGATCAGAAAATCAACCACCCCTGCATTTAAGATTTTCTGGAACAAGGATCTTTGTGGGTACAAGCTCTGTTGTTGTGCTAAAACAGGTGTGTTCAGACCGTAGGACACCCAGAACTGGTTTGTGTTTTCAAAGATCTATAGCTTTTGGTGCTGCAGCAAGATCTAACTCAGTATAAAAAGGCTCTCTGGCATAAATTTGTGTTTCTTGCTTACTTTCCACATTAACCTGTATTAAACTACAAGTCCAAAGAGCCCTGTGGAGAACCTCAGTGGAATTAGCAGAGTGCTTCTGAATTAAGTAGCTTCACATCACTTCCAACATGAGTGATTCATGTGCCAGGAGCCATACCTTTCAGGGTCAACTGGAGTAACTTACTGTGTTGCTCTGAAGTTCACCCTGGTCAGTTACTCCAGGATACTGAAGGACACAAACCGCTGTCTAGTTTCTTGGTGCTGACTGATTTCTGAACAGCACAGTCTCGCTAGTAGCAATCTGGCATTAGCTCAGAGGTCTGAGCCCTGAAACATGCCCCAGAGGCTGGCAGTTGGAAACAATATCAGGTTTTTGCCAATTAGTGTGAACTTGGAGGTTAGATAGAGTCACACAGTTGACTATGTAATTGAAGTAACAGGCTGGGTGGTAAAACTCACTTGGGAAAACAGCTCTACAGTGGAACAAGAGCAGAAATTACTCTAACTGGGGTCTTACTAGCTGTGTCATAATCAATTCATTCACAACACTCTTAGGAAACTCTAGGAAACATCCTCTGCTCTGAGAAAAATGCATACTTTGCTCCTGAATCAAAATTTGGCAGTGCTGACACTTGCGTTTGTTCTTTTGGAAGTGTCCTTTTGGTTTGGAGTGATTAGTTTCTCTAAAATGAGTGCCAGAGAATACTTTGGGGTTTTTACTTTAAAAGTGTGGTCATGACAGATATGGGATATCAGAATTATGGAAATAGTGATGTGTGCCAGATTCTACAAATAACCATTTTATCTTCAACACTTATCAAGTATTACATACATCCAATATATACGTGTTACTCTTAACGTTGAGACCGCTTGGTTTCTCACATGCTCCCTATTCTCTTGCTACCTTCTCTTGCTTTCCTGGTCATTGCTAGCCTACTGGGAGACACTTCTTTCTCTGAACCCCCCTGTGTCACCAACTTTCAAACTCTGTGCAACTTCATTGGAAACACTGCTGTTATACTTTGGATATTGTGGAACAAAGTATTGGGCAGATAAACAGAGCACTCTTAATAGCTTTGTTCTTAAGGTTGCTACAGCCTATGATGTTCCCCCAATGTAGCCAGCAGTCAGTTTGCCACCCTTGACTCAAAATCAATGATAGCAAAAACAGCTAAAAGCATTTTGCACAGCTAAAATAGACATGAGATCCTGCAAAGGCTTATAATCACACACAGCAGCAGGAAAATAAATTTACCCACCCAGCTCATAAAGGGTTTTCTTCCCCTTTATATCATCAGATAAACTGGTAAACATTTCACAGCTTTCCTCTCTGAGAGCTCCTTGGCTCAAGCTGGCTCTTCATCCTGATGTTGTCAACACGGAAGAAGGCCGGTATCAGAATCCCTTCTTTCCTCTAATTAGTGTTAATGAAACCAAGAGGGAAGCAAACTAGCCCTTCAACACAAAAAAGCCTGTGGAAAGAGTAACGGTTCTGTGAGTCTGGAACAGAGCATCTCCTCTACCATTAAGTAAAACATGCCTTCCCACTTTTTTACAAACCCTTAACAAGTTGACAGTCCCTGCATGTTGATTTGGGAATTGTTCAAACCCCAAAGTGAAGCTTCTTCTTACATTTCATTTTTATAATTCATATTAAAACACACCTGTACTTCAACTAGAATGTAAATAAAGTTAATGCATGTGGATGTTGAATAAAAGCAGAGATGGAGATAAGCAATCCCTCAAGAGTCACTACAGTCATGTTGCTGAGGAATGACTAAAAGTAAGCTTATAGAAACCAAAATGAAGGAGGTGGAGGCAAACTGAAGGAGAAGACACTGAACTGAAAATTACAGACAAGGAAATACTCCAGAGAATCTTCTCCCTGTCTGGAAAAACTTGCATTTCTGTGTTTGAATATATTTAATTTCACCATCAAACTACAGAATGAGAACTATATAGAGTTACTACCCAAACCCTAAAGGAAGAAACTGTTGTTGGAATCAGAAAAATTATACCCTGGCACAGTGGAAGGAACAGCTGACCAAACCAGATACAAAATAAACACTTATATGATGGAAAGAAAACAAAGCTCTGCTCCAAATAGAGAAGTTGAGCAACTTCAGGCGATGGACTACGGGAATGGTGGCACCAAGCACCCACATGTCTGTTCTGCTGAACACCAGACAGAAGTAAGGGTCCCTGTATGAGTCGGGTGCTGGATTTGCCAGGGACTGGTTTCACTTGTGCTACGCAGGTCCCCAGGGCACGGCCAGTTACGTCCAGCATGGACACACCACAGTGCGTGGGCAGGATCTGGTTATTTGAAGACATTAAATGTCTCTGATCCCACCGAGCTCCCAAATGAGCAGTATCCCTCACCGCAGCAATGCTGGCAAGCTGAGTTGGCCACTGGGCTCTCGTGCTTTCCCATCAGCCTGGCCAGGGCTTGCCATGAGACCCGAGGGCAGCCTGAGGAGACACTGGTGACCACACAGCGCAGAAGACACCTTGGCCTCCCTGGGACCACCGTCTGAAGGGGAACTAAACCCAGGCGTGGCGGCTAAAGGAAGTGGGTGGATGCCAAAGAAAACAGGGGCAGCTCAAACCTCGGGGAGATGCCCCAAAAGACGCCACGCAGGGGCCCACCATGAGGACCGGCTCGCCTGCGCCAGGTGCTCGCACACCCCTGGGTGTCGGTGGGGGCTGCCCGGCTCGCCAGGCTCCCCACCACAGCCCATCCCGCCCTGAA
>NW_010300386.1:40126-45344 GCF_000700745.2 Antrostomus carolinensis | reverse complement strand
CCCCTGCCCGTCCCTCACGGTGTGCGCTTCTCCCGGCGGTGTGGCGCCTTCCTGGGGCCTTCTCACCGCCCTCGTCCCGCAGCGTCTCCCCGGGCTCTGCCGCCCTACCCCTGGGGGACGTGACACCTCGTGTTGGAGGGAAGGGTCCCGTGGTGAGGGGGGGACATGAGGGGACACCTCCTTCATGAGTTGGTTTCAGCCACTGGTCCAGCAGGGAAGGACCAGCAAATAGCCACTTCTCAGGTCACACAGTTGTGCTGGTTACCAGGGGGTGAGATACCCTGAGGGAGGACTGTAGCAAGTGAGGTGACAGGGGGACGTGACACCTCGTGTTGGAGGGAAGGGTCCCGTGGTGAGGGGGGGACATGAGGGGACACCTCCTTCATGAGTTGGTTTCAGCCACTGGTCCAGCAGGGAAGGACCAGCAAATAGCCACTTCTCAGGTCACACAGTTGTGCTGGTTACCAGGGGGTGAGATACCCTGAGGGAGGACTGTAGCAAGTGAGGTGACAGAGCTGGTGGTGTGCTGCAGGCCTGCATTGGATTAAAAACCCTCTTTCGACCTGTTGTGATGACAGAGGAAACGGTAACCAGGGCAGGACTGACGCAGCGGGGTCTGCCTGTGTCTGGAAACAGCCGTAACACCCATGGCTGTCATGGAGAACCAGAGCCTTTTCCGTGTGTGAGCAAACAGGATTTGGGACATCTCTCCCATGTCTGAAATGTGGCTTTAAAATGATGTATTGGTTTCGCTGCTTAACATGGGGAAAAAGCAGGATGTTCTCTGGATTTAGGTTGTGAAGAAAAGTGTGCTGGTCCCCGTATAATCGCTTCTGTCCTTTCTTAGCTCAGTTTCCATACAGTGAAGTGACAAAGCAGGATAAGAACTAAAACTGCTGCAGCTCTGCCTGCGTGTGTGTTAGACTGAGGATACCCAAAGGGGATTGATTGCAGGCTGTGTCTTTTAAAGTACTTTAAGCTTTGCTGAATGCTTGCATTTATTTTTGAATAAAAGTCCAGAAGTTAAAGTGTTGCCGCTGACTATATGGAAACATTTTCACAGTATAAAGAGTATTTTGAATTATTCTCTCTCCTTCCCCCTTGTTGCCCTATTTTGCTATTTAAAATACTCAAAGCAAGGAAGCATTTGCATCTATCAAGGAATAAAGGATATTTTATAGCTAGAACCCTTTTTCCTCCAAACCCTGGATTAAAGTTAAATTGGATTATGTTTTTCTAGATCTTTATAACAACAGAATTTGTGTTTGGAACTTGGTTGTGTGCGGCTTAGCACTGACATGCTTCATGTTTGCCTTTTTTAAAGAGTACAGATAAGTTGTTTTAGATTTATGTGCGCCTCTATTATTTTGATTTACATTATTTTTGCTTTCTTGGAGTTCCCTCCCTCTGCTTAGTTGTCCCTTGGGGGGGAGCTGTCCCTCCTGTTCCCTCCCTTGTCTTGGTTTCATGCTCACACATAGATACGTTGTGCTTTGATTTCATTTGAGGAGAGCTAAAGGGATGGCAGCTGTTTTGCTTTGACAGAGTGAAATTTTGACCTTTCTTTTGCTTTTCTTCTGATTTTAATTATTTATCAGAGTAGTGCTTGTAGCTGCGAGGTGGCAGCGTCCAAACTACTGACCATCTTACCCCTGGGCATGGCAGCTTTCACTGATGAGCTGAGGTTTGCTAGAGTAATTGCAAGTGAAGAGAATACCAAGATAAAAGGCAGTGCTAAGAGTTATTGACAGGCTTACTTATTAACAGTGCTTTCTTAAATCCTGGGATTTAATCTAGTGTTGTCTCAGGCATGAGTATTTCTCTACTAAACCTAAGATTGTACACAGAGTCTAATTCTAGATTCAGAGCTGACATTCACTCTGACTCTCTATTTCCCAGCTCCTCCAAAGGATTTCTCTCAAAGCTTCATTCCTAAAGCAAGTAGCACACAGCGAGCAGGGGGAGGAAGCCCTGAATACAGCTTGCAGCTGGTTTTCTTTAAGCTTGAATGAGAACCCCTGTCCTGGGAAGGAAGTCCCAAGGCTGAGTGACTCAAAAACACTTAAGATTGCTTCTTAAAGTAAAGCTTTGCTGAATATAAGGCACATTAATTTTACCTCAGTGTGGTCATTTAATACTGTTCAGCCACTGTAAGTGTCCCATAATGATGCTTTACCTTTAATGGTGCAGCTCACTGTAGCCCTCAGCTAAGTAGTAGATTGTTCTGTTGATTATTAATATAAATACCTTGCTGAAAGGCTTGAATGGAGCTTGAACTTCAGTTGTGTGAGCCGAGAGTTGTACCTGCCTTATCTGTTTCAAGGTAATTGTTGACCTTTCACTATCTTGAGTGGTCAGTTCACAGCAGGGAGGGAAACTGATATCCGGCTAAGGAAGCCTGATTTGCACAATAATTTGAAGAGCATTTCCATTTTTGTCATCCTGTTGCAGAGGTGGGCTTCCTCTCTGATGACTGTACTCAGGTTTTCTCCTACGTGGCCTTGGCAGAGAGCTGAGAACTCTTTCGTATGGTGATTGCAACATTAATTACTTCAGTTTTTGTGTTAATTTAATTTTCAAAAAGCTGTCTGCTTTTGGCAGTATCCTTTGTTTTGCCCCTGGAAAATGAAATACTGTGGTGACTGACAGTTTTCAAGGAGGACATGACTAGCTGCTCCAAATGGAAATGGGAACTGAAAAGATGAATTGTTGAATTAAAAAGGTTTTGTGTTTTTCAAGGTAAATCTGTCAGTTCAAGACACTTCCCTCTGGTTAGTTCCTGATTTCCTGGGGCCCGACTCTGCCATTCTGACACAACTTGGTTTGCCAGTGAGAATGTGTTAGAGGATGTTCCAAGGCAGGACTGGAAGACAGTGAATTAACTGCTCCTTGGGGCAGGGCCTTGGCAATCCACTTTTTTCAGGTATAGGAAAATGTGTTTCTTGGGAGGGAAATTGTCTCCTTTTCAGACATAGTTTTTTGTAGGCTCTCTTTAGCAAGTACCTTGTTTTTCTGGTGACGGGGAAGTTATCATTATTAAAACACACTTTGTGACCTGCACAAGTGATTTAAAGAATTCACTTTTATATTGATATATATATTTTTAGTACTCCTGCTTGTCTCATAACTTGCAAAAGCAATTGGAAGTGTGAATCCCATTTCAGACTGCTGCTGAAATACAAAAGCTGCCGTTAGAAATCTAACAGGGGGGGCAGACTGTTCACAGGGCATTCTGAATTAACAGGAGGACAAATTCTGAGGGAAAAGCCCGCAGTTTGGTACTGTCACTGAAATCTGGAAGTAAGCTCCTGAACAGCAGTGTATCCTGAGGAAGCAGGCACTGTTTTATTGCAGCACTGGAGGCACAGGGATTGCTCTGCCTGAGGTGTCCAATCAAGCATCAAAATTCCTCAGTTTTCATACACATTCTTCTATCATCATTGTCACATAAGTTCCTTTGCTTTGCATAACTCTGCATAGTGTGCTGGCCTTTAAATTTAACCCATACAGTGACTGGTTTCCTTAGTTATATATAACCTTATCAGGATTCTTAACCCCAGATAATCATTGGTTCATTCCACTGAGCTCATCTGGCTGAAATCCTTGATATTCTGATCCAGAGGGGAAGGGGTTTCCAAGGAGCATAACTGGTGTCCCTGACTGTCTCCTTACTGTCTGAAAACAAAACACAGAAAATCCAGTCATTTCCTGGTGAGGTTTCTGCAGTTACCCATTTCAAACCAGACAACGGCTGACTTTTGTGGTTCTGTTTCAAACTTAACAATGACTTCTGTGGTTACCTATTTCACATTAAACAATTTGACTTTTATAGGATCAAATCTGGATTATTTTATCCAAGTATTTGCAACACTACCAACTGAACTCCAGTGAATCTCTGTGGCCGTGCTAGGTGCCGTGAGACATGAGTTCCAGCTTAGTCTTCACCACGGTTATTGTGTGACCTGCTTTTCCTCATCTTCTGGCTGCTTTGTATTTTTCTATACTACAAATAGTAGTGAAATGTCAGACAAAACAAGAACGTTTACTCCTTGAAATAAGAATATTTTGATTTTTCTCAAAGGTTCTATTTACCTTTCAGTTGACAGAATGACAGGAATGGAGACTGAGACTGCGAGAGACAAATCCATGGAAGAAGAAAGCTCTGAACAGAAGAAGGAGAGAGAGAAAAAGAAGAGGTCGAGGGTGAAGCAGGTGCTGGCAGATATAGCCAAACAAGTGGATTTCTGGTTTGGTGATGTTAATCTCCACAAAGATAGATTTCTCCGAGAACAAATAGAAAAGTCCAGAGATGGGTGTAAGTTGGTATTCAGTATATTTCAATAAATAGATATGTTTAACTTGCTTCTTCACTGCACTGCTGGTGACAGGTACAGGTTATTTTGAGGTACGTGTCTGCTCCTGGGGAAAAGGAGCTGGAAACCAGCACCAGGATGAGCAGCTCGGGGGGCAGAGCTTGGTACTAGTTTTTAGCAACTCTATTTAGTGCTTCTCTTTTCCTTTCCTTTACGACCAGCTGTAGTTCAGAGGCATCTGCCAGGGTACAAATGCCTGTTTGAGACACCTGATTTTCTTTTTTTAACTTTGAATAATTTTAAGGATAAGTAAAGAAACGAGTTATTTGACCCTTGGAAGTACAGTACTTGGCTTGTAAGGTAGATACCTGCAGAAATTAAAATGTCACTTGGATTTGTGGTGAGATACAGCTGCTTTTTCTGCATTTCCTGCACGAGTTTGAGATGTGAGAAACTGTGTATTTGCATCTCTTTCCTTTAGACAATTCTTGACGTGGTTGATTTGACTTCAGAGTAGGAAACTGAGCTTGGTTCTGAAACTCTTTGCCAGTTTGTGAAGAAATTAATTTACATGTTGGCTGCAGTGACTAGTACACTTTTACTTTTTAAAATAGTACACATGTGGTAAATACAGTCTACCTGTATAACTGCTCAATTAACTGTGTCATTCCACATGGATTAGAAGTGTGGTCTGTCTGTAAAAAGAAATTATCCTTTTCCATCAAAACAAAACAAGACAAAAAAAGCTGTTTCCAGAAATGTTTACATATTTTGTTTTCTTAAGGAATCCATCTTTATTTGAAGTGGAAACCATGAATCCAGTTGCATTTTGTGGAAAGTGCAGCTTTTCTAACTGCTTGGTATAATCCTGCATTATCTTAAACTTCAAACCACTTGTTATAAAA
>NW_010300386.1:20353-40085 GCF_000700745.2 Antrostomus carolinensis | reverse complement strand
AGAGCTTGGGTGTCTTGAGCTGTTTTATTAAGACTAATAGTTCATAAGTATTTTCTGTCAGGGTTTTAGCAGCAGGACACATTGCCACTGAAGTGTAAGCAGGGGCTCTCCCTCTGTGTTGGGAGGACTGGGTTAAACACTGAGTACTTGAAGGACAGGCATTTTTTCAAAGCAAATTGTTTTTGTATTGTAAAACTCCATGAGAAAGGAGCTTTTCTTCCTTTCTTTTCAAAGACAATAGCTATCAGTGGGGAGGTAAAAGAACAACATTCCTTTGATAAAGGTTCTAGCACAAAAGAAAATTAAATACAGGTTTACTTGAAAAATTTATTTCCATGGTAGAAATGTTCTGTAAATCCTTGGGAGCATGGTTGCGTAAGGCACTTATGGCTAGGAGGTTGTTTCACAAAAATACTAGTGGGCTGTTAATGTTGGATTAGAACAAGTAGCTAATGCTTTCTAGATTAGCCTGATTTCATCATTTGCACCTTTTTTTATCCCTAGATGTTGACATCTCCCTTCTTGTTTCTTTCAACAAAATGAAAAAATTGACTACTGATGGAAAACTGATAGCTCGAGCTGTTAAAGGTTCATCTGTTGTGGAGGTATTTCATATTTCACTCTCTTGTGATAATGCTAGTGGTACTGAAGTAGGCAATAATCTTATGGAAAACATTGATTTGTTTCTTGTTGCTTTTAGTTGGATTTGGAAGGAACTAGAATCCGGAGACGCCAGCCGCTGGGGGAGCAACCAAAGGACGTGGATAGTCGTACAGTCTATGTGGTAAGGTTGGGCTTGTTCTTTCATACTGCTAATTATTTGAGTGCAAAACCCACTGTGCATCACCTATGACAATCCAGTAGGATGCTAATATTTACTGTATGAAGAACATCAAAACCAACAGAAAGCAGACACGTAGTTTTACCAGAATGAGAAGGCAGATTTTCTTTGAGAACATTAAGGATTTAGTACAAGAAATGTCTGCATAAAGTATAGAAGCTAATAGAATTTGGTTGTCTTTTTTCCCCTCCCAAAAGGAGAGGCCATTGTGGGGGAGGGAAATGCATTATGGGTGTTCTGAGCTTGTAATGCCAAGGCCCTCACAGTGAGTTCAGTGTCCACGTTTAATGCAGTACATGTTTTCTGTATCAGAAACGTGTCTGTGCGTCAGTATTCTTGTGAACACAGGAAGGGACTGGGCAGCTGGCAGTGTACCTAAGGGAAAGAAATTGAAGGGAGGTGGAAATTCAAGGTAGGTGAGCACTGACAGTAACCACGGCAAGAAAGGGATTGGTTTGGAACACTGATTTCTTGTACCAGCTTAAATCATTTCAAATGCTGGGCAAAGAGCCGCTTCCCCTGCTAGTACAAAAACGTGCACTTTCATTTAGTCACGACTGCTTTCTCTGGGTTTTTCTAGTTCATGCCACTAGAAGAGCCACACTGCTACCAAGAAATATTTACAAATTACATTAATGTAGTCAGAGCTTTAGAATAATAAATGTATTAGTTTTATCAAACAGGATCTGAGTTTTCAGCATAATCAGCAGTAGTAGATGAACTACAATGTGTTTACAAAATCTATTACTGCAAGTGCCTCTGGTGCTGTAACACAAACCCATCATTCTTTAAATCCTAGAATGTACCTAAATGAGATAGTCTTATTTTTAGAGGGCTTTTTTTTAAAAACAAAATCTTCCTAATAGCATGCCATCCTGTAGGTACCCTGATACTGAAATGATGAATTAATTTATTTAAATTAAAATAGCTTATGCTGCTGGAAAAACTGCATTTCACCATGATATTCCAGATGGGTCAGAGTGAAACAGCTCTTACCTTCTTGTGGATGATACCTCCCTGATAGCTGCTACCACTGAAGTGGTGCATTGGAGAGATCTAACGGTTGAACTGTCACTTATTTAAAATCCTGTGCTATTTTTTCCTGGGATTGAAGCCAGTGTGGGATTCCCTTTGTCTCTAAAGAAAGCTTTTCATGACTCATGTCAATTTGGGTATATACCTGTAGCTGCTAGCAGCTGAATTATAATTTCAAGCAAGCACCAAGCTTTCTGTGATGAAGATACATAATTATGCACAAAATGCCAGCTCACCCAGATGGAGAGAAACTGGATTACTCTGATCATTACCTCCTTTAACAAAAGCCCAGAAAAGGCTGTTGCTTGGTTGGACTTGGCTGTGGGTTTTTTTGTTTGATTGGGGTTTTTTTAAGTACAATATACCAACAACAGTGTTTCCTTAACATGATTACAGGGGCTGCTGGAAACTTCTCAAATACTTGGTCTATATAATTTTTTGGAAAAGATACTGTAAATTTAATGACCTATGTAGTCTATACACAGATTAAATATGTAGCTAAAGGATTTTTAATTTTAAGCTTTTCTGTAAGATCAAAATAGATAACTGGTGTGTTTTTGCAAGTTACTGAACTCCTAGAGATTTTGGAGAATATGTAGCAACCCAAAAAGGATTTTTAATTTTAAGCTTTTCTGTAAGACAAAAAATAGGTAACTGGTGTGTTTTGCAAGTTACTGAACTCGTAGAGATTTTGGAGATTATGTAGCAACCCAGTATCTTCTCTTATTGCTACCAAAAAGGGTGGATTTTTCTTTTCCTAGTGTGTGAGGTATCTGCTTTTCATACTGCAATGCCAGAAATGTTAGGCCATGTCACATGGCTGGTATGTAGCAGTGCGGGGAGCAGAAGTAGTCCAAGTGCTGGTAAGTTCTGAATCACTCCAGAAAAGGTGAAAGAAAGATTTCTGCATTGGATTAATAAAAAGGTCACAGTTCAAGCTTCCACTCTGAAGGATTGTCTCCAACAGGAGTGTGTTTCCTGAATTTATGCAGGAAGTCAAAGCGTCATTTCTGAGGGAACAGTAGCTTTGTTACTTTATGGTTTTTATTAAATTTCTCTGAAATAATCTTATGGTTAGTGACTTTTTTAATGTACTTTAACATAAACTACACTTGACATACACTATTAGCTTTTCAACTCCCTCAGGCACACCAAGTTCAGGCAAAAATAGTTCTATACCTGAATGTGATACAATTCCTATTGTTCAGGCATGAATTTGAGCAGGGATTTCAAGTCTTCAGGTGGGTCTATTTAGAAATGTAAATGACAGGATTTCTCTTTGATGGGTAAAGGGAAATGTTTAGGAACTTGGACATGATGTCTGCAAGCTGCTAAAATGTGTTTCTGTATTAAAGAGTTTATAGGAATAAAAATCGAACAGTTTTATCAGCCAAGAAGCTGGCTAAAGCTTTCTGCTGATTCTGATCAAGTAGGCTGGAAGTGCAGGCAGCTAAGCTTTGGAATGTCAGCTGCTGGCAGGGATATACAGTTTGAGTAGTGACTTTTTACTGACCTACAGGAATTCTTTCTGTGATACCTGGATTATGGGGAAAAAAATAAATCCTTGTAGTTTGAGACAGTTTTGAGAATTATGTTTGTTCAAAGGTCTGAATTTACAAAGCCATTTAATGTTGCAGAGATGCAGCTGCAGGTGTGAGGTCTTGGTATCTGTCACAGGAAGAAGATAAACATCTGAAATACATGATGTGTTTGGTGTAAGTATATTAATGATTAGAGAGCCATTTTCAGATCACTGGTTTTACTACCTGAATACTGTGACTTCTCAACAAGAACGCTTACCGAAATGAAAAGTTTCCCAACGTTATCACATCAAACTTAAATATATTTAGTTGTGACAGCTTTCAGATTAGAAGATGTAGTAAACCACCTGACACAAGACAGTATTGAGAAATAATACAGTAGGGAGAAAATGACCTTATTGATTTGTTTGTTTATTTATTTTTAGGAGCTGCTTCCCAAAAACGTCAATCACAGTTGGATCGAGCGGGTGTTTGGGAAGTGTGGTAACGTAGTTTACGTCAGCATACCCCGGTATAGAACTACTGGTGATCCAAAGGGGTTTGCTTTTGTTGAATTTGAAACTAAAGAGCAAGCAGAGAAAGCTATTGAGGTGAGTAATAGTGCCTCTGGGACGTTAACTTTCTTCCTCATTGTCACTTCATGACATGGGTGCTGTAGTCTGTACTAGTTCACCTACTGAACCTTAGGGAAATTCGTGAAGTACCATCATTTCAAAACTTAACAGGAATTATGTTCCTGTCTCCTACCCTCAGAGCTCCAGTCAGTCCCACAGTTCTTTAAAAGTGTAATTCTGTTCATAACCTGGAGATTTAGTAGTAGCATAGTGGGTATTTTTTGGAATAATTTGGCCACTCTTGGCATCTTTTATGGAAATAGAGGTCTCTGCAACAGTACAATGGCTAATAAATTTAAATTAAATCCCAGGAGATGTTATAGCAGCCTCCCAGTACCTGAATGGGGCTACAAGAAAGCTGGGGAAGGACTTTTCATAAGGACAGTTAATGACAGAACAAGGGGAAATGGGTTTAAACTGAAAGAGGGGAGGTTTAGATTAGATATTAGGAAGAAGTTTTTCACTGTGAGGGTGGTCAGACACTGGAACAGGTTGGCCAGAGAAGCTGTGGCTGCTCCTCCCTGGAAGTGTTGAAGGTCAGGTTGGATGAGGCTTTGAGCAACCTGGTCTAGTGGAAGGTGTCCCTGCTGCTGGCAGGGGGGTTGGAACTGGGTGAGCTTTAAGGTCCCTTCCAACCCAAACCAGTCTGGGATTCTATGAAATTTAATCAGACAAGCTTGGTCATTCCTAATTTTCTTTATTTAAATAGTGATTTGAAAGTTTAAAAACATTTATGTTTCAGAATCATCATAGTAACAGATGCATAAAGATATCACACTAGTACCATGAAATCAAGCAGGCTCTGTGCTTAAAAAACAAACCCCAGCAACAACAAAAAACCCCCTAAAGCCACCACTCCTCTGAAGGTACTGAAAGAACAACGTGCACCTCTGTAGGCGTGAGGGGTTATGTCTTTCTTGAATGAGTACAGGACTGACTGCTGGTTTTACCTGGGATGGGATTCTTTAAAAAACAAAATACAATTTTTAGTAGTGGTTTGTGGATTTTAATTTTAATTTTATTTTATTTTTTAAGTTTTTGAATAATCCACCCGAAGAAGCGCCACGGAAACCTGGGATTTTCCCCAAAACAGTAAAGAATAAGCCTGTTCCTGCACTGAATACAAGTAACAGCAGTGTCGTAGGTAAGTGTTAAGTTGTTGGGATCAAGAAACAAACTGCTGTGTCCCTCAACTTCTGAAGAGCACATTTTGAACTCCTGTGTTACTGGAGTCAAATCTCACGTTTCTTAAAGGCTTTACAATAATAAAAATGCACATTGCTGTTTGTTTGGCCAATGCAGGCTTAAGAACAGAAGTGTAAAACTAAAATACAGTAAACTTCTGCCTTTTTGCTTTCTTGCTTGATAAAGAAATTAATTTTGGTTTTCCTCTGTTGCCAGCTACCACCATCAGTCATTGTTGGGCTGGCAGAGCAGCTTTCATGCTGTACAGTAAATAATTATCTAAGCATTTATCTTTAGCAAAGGACAAATTTCACATGTTTTAAAAATATTTAGTATTGAAGGGAAAGACAGACATAAGAGCAGAATTAAACTTTAGTGCTGTTCAGGTGAGTTGATGATCATTCAGAGCAAACCCTGTGGTGTTCTTCTCTCTGCTGAAACTTTCTGTGAGGGAACTAGGAAACCAGGGGATTTTTGCCAGCTTTTCTCTTTAGAACTCTTGCTACTTGAGCAGAGCAATCTATAGTGGAACAATGAACTTCTTACAGCACCTTTACAGTTCCATTTTACATGATTCAGAATTACTTGCAAAAACCTGGAGAAGAGAATCCTGAGTTCACAGTGGAGCATGTTTCCAATAAATACCATCTACTACAATTTACAGAGCAGCACCACAGGATTACTTTGCAGCTTTGATCACTGAAACCTTTTTCCTTGTTTCTGATGATGTAATGCAATTTCCCAAACTCCAGACATCTTCCTGTCTTTTGCATAAGCATAATGATGAGTCGTGCGTTATATTCCTCACTATTATTGTTAATTCTTTGTTAGACCAATAACTATTAGGACAAAAAAAAAAAATCAAAGAAAACCCATGCTGCTTAAAGCATGCTTTAAACCCACTGGAGATGCTCTGCTGCTTCCTGCTGCATCCTGCCTTGAAAACTTTAAAGCAAGTAGACAGTATTGAAAAGAAAATGCATTTTTTCAGGTTGGTTAACGTTCTTTAATTTAATGGGTAGATAGTTGTTGATTACATAAATAAATAGTGTGATATATTTGATGGGTTGAGTATCTCCTTTTACTCTAGGAATACAAACTGGTAGTCTGTTTTTATTTTCTATCTTTGCTATTTGGCCTGGAAGGAGGAAGGTGTCTCTCCTCAAAGACAAAATGTGTATTTGTTAACGAGAAGGAAAGAAGTCTAGCTCCTTTCTTTTTAATTTGAGAGTAAGTACTTCAGCAATCCTCTAGTCAAGCTGCCCTTGTGAGCTGGAGGTCTTTCTCACTTTGTGAAACTCTTATCTGTGGGGTTTTTTTTGCTCTTCTGCTTAAAATGCCTAGGAAGAACTTTGGGACAATGTACTGCCTCTGTCCTGTAGTTAGAAATGGCAGAGACAGGCGTTTCATTTAGCATCCCAGATCACCTTGACTGGTGTTTTCATGATTGTTTCCATAGGTCAGTTAGTCTAATCTAGTTTTTAACCATTGGCAGTTTTAAATATTGCATTTTTAATACAGAAGAGAAGAAAAAGAAGAAAAAAAAGAAATCCAAAATCAAGAAAGAGAGCAATGCACAGGCAGCTGTGGAGACAAAGGAATCGAACACCAGCACTACAACAGAGCAAGTACCCAAGTCAAAAAGACATCGGACTTCATCGGAGTGTTCAGAAATGGAGGCAACTGAGACTCACAGGCAGCCCTCAAAGAGAGAGAAGAGAAAATGGGACAGAACAGAAAGCTCAGAGGCCCCTTGGGAAAGCAGGCCAGGGAAGAGAAAAAGAACCAGCTCTGGAGACGGCGAGGCATCAACTCCAAAAGCCAAGAAAAGTGTTCAGAAGGATGAAGTTCGTCCTGTAAAAGAAGAAACAAGAGAAGCTCCAAAAGATTCCAATGGTAATGTTTCTTGCATCTCTTCTTAGGATTTTTGTGATTTATGTGCAAGAATTAAATGCAGTGGCAGATGTGTTTCTTAGAGCTGAGAAATGGTAGGTTTAGTAATGAGGGAGAAGTCTATAGAGGAGGAGAAAATCTTGAGTTAAAGAAACTGTGTTGTTTGCAATTGAAATTGTATTTGTAGTGGCCAAAATTAAGTAAATAGGAATCTTGCTGTGCTGGAGGGTAACAAGTGAGGAAAAGGGGGTTGTAAAGACCATGCCTGGGAAGCAGTAGGAATCTGTGTAATTCAAGTGCACTAGTGAACTGACTTTTGGAGGCTCATAAGTTTATTATTTGGGTTAAAGATTATTGAGTAAACATTTCAAGTGCTGGTAAAAGATTCAGACACTGAATTTCTGTCTTGGAAAGCCTGAAAACTTAACTGGCAAAAGGTTATTCTGCTTGGGTCATGGTGGAGGCATAACAAGATCAGTTTAGGAATATGTGGTGTTCCCTGCAGTTAATTTTAAACCTGGTAATGAGTCATTCCAAGGTGATAAGCTGCGTGGAGAATAGGAAAGAACTTTCAACACTGAAGCAGGTAAATCTCATCAGAAGTAAAAATACTTCACAACGAGGTTAAAGTATGGATTAAACAGTCAGTCTAGGCAAATGGCGACAGTATAAGAATCTAGATAAGTAAGATTAAAATACAAAAGATAAAGCAGATGATCCCAGTTTCTTACACCAGATAAGAAAAAAAAAAAGTAGAGGAGATTAAAAGCTGCATTGAAGTCACATTTGGGTTGACAGGAATCCATGGTTAGCGACTGAACTCAGGTAGTTGAGAAAATGGACTATAAAGGTAGTAGGCAGATTTTTCTGAAATAATTTCATTCAGATTTGAATCATGATAAATACTGTGCCTTTTTATGGAAATATTAATTCAGGCTCTGTTCTGTCAATGTTAGAGAACTTGACCTTTTTCATTTGGACTTTAACAGATGTTTCTGCAGAAGATGACAAAGATAAAAAAGACACATCCCTTTCAAAAACTAAAAGGAAACATAAGAAAAAACACAAAGAAAGACACAAAATGGGTGAAGAAGTCATTCCACTCAGAGTACTCTCCAAGTAGGTGATGAAACTAATCTGTGTGACTAGTTTATGGTACCTGGTGAATGGGGAGGTAATTTTTTTTGGGGGGGAGGCAATTTTTTTAGTTGGCTTTTTGTATAAGCACAAGGGCATTTCCATGGTTTCACTGAGGGAAATTTTTTCCCAGCAGTACTGGGTGCACCCTTTGCCTGTGCAGTGGTGGGCTGGCACCAAAAAACCTGCCTTCAGAACCATTTGATTTGTCCACCACACAGGCTCAGCTTCCTTTAATTAAATTAATAGGTTTTACATATATATTTTGCATTTAATGTAAATTTTATTTTATTTGTTGTAGTTTTAACTCCCAAATACAGTAGTGATGGCCTTTTGACCTGTTTCAGGTAGCCAGCTTTTTGCCTTTCAAGTGTTTTTTCCTGGAGTATGCAGTTGTATGAATTGTCAGTAACAGGAAATTTTTCCAAGTCACAAGTTTTCTTTACTTTATTGAATCAATTTTTATTGCTTTATTGTTAAACAGGCATACACAACGATTTCACAATGTTTCCAACCTCTGGAATATTTTAATTCACGCTGTTTGTATGTCTGACAGTCCATCACCATTGCTAAAGTGCAATTCCAATTTTTATACAACAGAGTTGCATATTAGCAACAGTATTAGCCTGTAGCTGAGAAGGTTCCAATCCTAGAATTCGAGTCCTGTACACCAACATTACTTCAGAAAAATATTAATGCTTTTAAACGTTGGGCTCTTTGGAGTCACCGCAACTAAAACATGGAAGCACTTACTTTTTTAGGCATCCAGCAAGTACCTCCATGTTAAAGTAGAGGGGGTCCTTGTGCCATCTTGTGCTATGTGCTATGATGCAAAATTGCTTAAAACACGGAGGCCACGGGTGCAGTGAAAATTCCATCTCTTGTTTCGGTATCATGTTTTGATTATTTGCCAGGAAAAGGGAAAAGTTCAGTGGAGAAAAAAAAGGGTTCACCACCACTA
Source organism: Antrostomus carolinensis (assembly GCF_000700745.2). NCBI lineage: Eukaryota > Metazoa > Chordata > Aves > Caprimulgiformes > Caprimulgidae > Antrostomus > Antrostomus carolinensis. The sequence continues at coordinate 30,878 of NW_010300386.1, read as the reverse complement.
AAACATGGAAGCACTTACTAGTCAGGAAAAAAGCAAGTACATCCACATTTAAGTTGTGGGGGTCCTTAACAGGGAGAGATTTAATAGTAATGAAAAATAGGCAAAGGCACGGTAGAGATAATTCTGACATTGCATTATCATTGCATTAAGTAACTTACACGTATCTTGCTGCTAGTCAGGTTCTTTGAGCTGTAGCCAATTTCTAGAAATGCGTTCCAGAGCATTAGGATCCACCACCACTGAAACATGGAAGCACTTACTTTTTTCAGGCAGCAGGTACCTCCATGTTAAAGCGAAGGGAGTCCTTTAAAATTCAAAAATGGCTTCAATTTCTTTTCAATATCAGGTGACTGAAATTTTTTTCTGTAAGTTTTAAGCTTTTTTTACTGAGAAGTAAAAAACTTCATCTTCATCTGCTAACAGCCCAAGTTCTTCACGGATCTAAAAAATTGACAACTGAAGTGTAGAGAGAAGAAAACTCGTGGCTGGTGTTTTCGCATTGCGATCAGGATTCACCTCTACTAAAACATGGAAGCACTTACTTTTTTTAAATCACAGAAAGCACCTCCATGTTAAAGTAAAAGGGGTCCACCAAAAACAGTCGTTCTCAAAGGCTCTTGTCCTCTTCCACCGAGACTCTGAGACTGCTGCATCAAATACAGAGAAAGTTTAACATTTTAGTTAACTATAGCAAGGGGGGGGGGGGGTTAAAGAGCACACACAAGCCTCGGTTTTACTTGCCTGACTCGTTCCTCGTGGTCTTCTCTTCCTTGGAGTGAAGTTAAGAATGAGCACCTCCTGGAGCCTGTATTTATACCATACCTTGCTAGGGAATGGTGTTGCCTTTTTATCTCAAAGAATCATTACGTGGCTCTTTTGTTATTTTAATGTCTTTGCTGGGTTGAGAATGTATGATCCTGGGTGAGTCTGGATGTCTTTTTTTTGAAGTATACAGTTGTCAATGTTAACAGCTAAAACCATTACCACAAGATATCCTCCTCTTTAAAAATCCTCTATCAGCTTGTTTGATAGCACAGATTAGGGTAACAATGAGTCGTTCTCACAGTGCCACTACAGGCATTGTGTTTGCTGGGGAGCAAAGCTCTAGCTGTTTGTAGAAACATCTCCATGTTAAATGTATGTAAATATATAAATTGCTTCCATGTGGTGGTATTTTTTAACCAAAATGCATTTGAATAGTAAGGAATGTTCTTATCTCAGTAGGTTTTTGGTGAGTTTAACCAGTTGTTGATTTTCCATCAATGATTTTTCTAGAAAAATAAAGGCCCAATTCTTAATATAGTGCGGGTTCACTGAACTAATTCAGTGAATTCAGAGTTCACCGTCTCTGAATTAGCTCTGAATTTAGTGCCTGTGCTCTGTGCAGTTCCAGCAGAAAACACACTTTACCAAGCTGCTCTATATGTTTTCTGAATATGTAAAACAAATTTGGGAGTCACTGGTTGAATGGGAGGTTGAGCTTGTTAGAACTTGCCCAGGATATTAAAAGCTGAGCAAAACAATAAAAATGCAGATATGGACAAGGCTCGATTGAACCGAAGCGCAGGGAGATCTCCAGTGGTAAGAACGGTCTGCACTGCTCACCAAAGTCATCTTAAACTGTTGTCAATTCTTGTTGAGTTTCTAAGCATTATTTTCTTGACTACAATTGACACATCCTACGCCTGTGTTGCTTCTTATAGGACCGAGTGGATGGATTTGAAGCAAGAATATTTGGCCCTTCAAAAAGCCAGTATGTCCTCCCTCAAGAAAACAATGTCTCAAATCAAACCTGAGCCTGTGGGAGAGATGGAAACGGACTCCTGTGCACAGAAAAAGCCTCAATCTGAAAATGACAAATGTAATCCTGTCTGTTATTTCTTTCTTTGTTTGTTTTACTCTCATTTTCTTTATGATTCTAGTACAAAAACATAAGTGATTTAAGACACTGGTCCTCCAGAAACACTGCAAAATGGTTTATTATTTTTTTAATGCTGGTGCTTTCTCAGAAGGACAAATACTATTAAAAGCAAACCCCTCCTCATTTAGATGTGAGTCTAAGGAATTCTATAAGTAGAGACTATGCAAGTAATTCCATGATGTTCCAGTAGCATTTCTTAAGCTTAAGTATCTTTTTTAGATAATTGTAGTTATAAAAGCCCCAGGTAAATCAAGAATCAGCTTTTTTGGTGATGTGACTTGAGCCTGATTTACGTGGGCTTAACTGTACCTGCAGCGATTTACAAAGCAATTCATCCAAGTGAGGCATTCAAAAAATGGCTTGCAATTGGGTTTTGTCAGCTTTATGGTTAAAATTAGCTGTGTAATTATGTCCTCTTAATTAAATTTCTACATTATTCAGAGACAGAATTGCTCTTTTTTTTGCTCTGGATCCTCTGGACTTCACTAACTCCAACACTGACATTTCTCTCTGCTTATTTTGAATCACTCTTGAACTGAGGGTTCAACTGTTAACTATAATCAATAGAATATAAATTATTCTTATAAGGAGACCCTGTAGGCTGGAAAAACTTCTCTAAACCTCTTTTCTTGGAGGTAGTTTATTTTTCTTTCTTTTTTTCCCCTCACATTGACTTTACCTTGTAAACAGTGTTGATCCTAGATTACAAAAAAGACTTAATCTGCACTAGGGATATTTAGTGCATCACGTTGATTATGTGCTTCTATAGCATCTTTAGTTTGTCGAACTAATAAATGTAAAACCTTTTCCCCCCCCTTCTTTTCAAATTGCCCAGCCACCAGTGAAGATCCCGCCCCTCCTGCCAAGGCCAACACAATGGGGCCCCAGTTTGTGAGTGGAGTAATTGTGAAGATCATTAGCACCGAGCCCCTGCCGGGCAGGAAACAGATCAAGGTAATGTCTTTGTAACCTCAGGGTAGCTGTTAGCCTTTCCTCTTACTGTGCCCCCCAAATGTTTGAATATGGAATACCATTTAAACAAGTTTTACTGATTTTTGTTTTGTTTTTAATTCCTTTGGCCAGTGGCTGTGTACAGATTCTTCTCTAGTACCTGTGAATGGCAGATTTTACAATGGTAAAATAGGGTAAAGAAGACGTTTCAGAGCAAAAATTAGCCCTTAGAGTGCTTCAAGCAATGTCAAGTTTATAATGAAAATGGTGACAAAAATAAATAATTCTCTAGAGGATGTGTAGTTTCCAGTTTAAAAAGACAGGTTGAAGACAAAGTGGGTGCAGTGTGCTGTGTTTGTTTTACTCTCCATTGCCAGCCATTCTGGCACAATGCAGATGAAGAAATGTGGGGGTTTTACCATTAACAGGAATTTGGGGGCAAGAAAAGGCTCTCTGCCTGAGAAACCAGTTGCCTATTTTCGATAAGAAATTCACAATCACAAAAACGCCAGTTCAAGGAGAGTTAACAGCAGTAGGTGGATCTTGTCCAGTCATGAATTCACCCTTTTCTCTTTTTTTTTTTTCCCCTTATGGCAAGTGCTCTTTTTTCTCAATTTTAAAGTCTTTTGAATTAACTTAAATTTTGTTTCCTGTTAAGTTGAATATTTTCTTTGACGAAAATGAGCAGTTTTAAGGTGCATCCTTTTGAAATGAAAATATTGGACATTTTCCAAAGGAAATAACAGGCTTTTTCCAGATAGTGAATTTTCCATGAATATGCTACGGGACATTTTCTTTCACAAATGGCACTTTGGGATTAATAACAACAGGGAATAATTTCAACAACTTGAACTCATGTTGGAGTCAATATTCAGGCCACTTATGACAATGAGAGTGTGCTGAGATGACTTTGCAAAGTATCTGTGTCCATGACTGAGTCCATTTGAAGTCATTGGCTGTTTGCAAATGTGAAGTTTAATGTGGGCACAAATGTGAGCAAGGAGGAGAGACATCTATCTCAGTGGAAACAAGCAGATGGTGGGGTTTCAATTAATCCCTCTTACCTGCCTAGGTGTATCTGTAGGCAGCTGTCTGGGTCCTGGAGAGGCTGAGGGAAGGTCCTCGTTGTGGCTGTAAGGTTTTAGAGCCCCTGTGCCTGCAGGATGCACCTTCCTGTGTTGTGTCAGTGTGTCTGTGCTTACCTGGGCAGGAGGTGAGCTGACTGTTCCCACCACAGCTGAACACAAACTCCATTTGGTATTTCCACTTATTCTTTTGATTTAGTTTTAAGGAAAAAACTAATGCTTTGTGAAAGTAAAGGGGGACAGAATAAGATCGGGGTGGCCTTTGCTGTTATTAATCATGTCTTTGGATCCCATAATAAGTAGATGGGCAAAATACTTCACAAAATGTTAACGGACAAGTAAGGTAAGGTTTTTAAAGAGACATATAATTACATAATACAACTGTAGTTGGAAGAAGTAATAATCGTTAGGGTGCACCAGGTGGGCAGCAGAAGCTGCAAGCTATGCTCTGCTTTCTGGATTTCTCTGTCTGTACTAGTTCCTTTTATAAAAGACACAATTCTTGGACAAAAACCTGCCCCCCCACTCATCGTTGCAGCAAATGCTGCCCCAAAGCAGTGCATTTAGAGTTTTTTCCCTTAAAAAACTCCCAGGATGGGTCTGTACTTCTGATCGTGGCAGGCTTAGTTTTTTTCTGCACACTCAAAAGCTCTTTGCCGAGTAGGTTTAATATTATTTTGATGTTTTAATTCTTTACTCCACTACTGCCATATTTTGCTATGAAGTCACTTCTCAGAGATTGTAACATTTGCCAACTCTAGTGCCCTCTTTGAGTCCCTGTAGTGTCCCATGCAAGCATGACTGTGGGATCCTAGAATTAAGAGTGGAAAGTAGCTTTGGTTTGGGTCTCCAGTGATCTCAACAGCATTGGCAGTTAATTTGTGTTTTGTTTTAAGAGTGTCCTTGCTAGGGGAGGGTTAACAGCAGTGTGGAGTTCTTGAATAGAAGGATCTCCCTTGAGCTGCCTGCTGTGAACCAAATTGACTAGGAATGTGTGGTCTGAGTTAATTTCCCTAACAGCAGGTATTACAAGTGGGGTACTTCATCTGAAAGAGCATGTGTGACTCTTCTTCCTTCAGCTGGTACTGAAAATATTCAGGCAGAGGTCACTTCATAAAGTTAGGAAGGGTTGCTTTACTACTACTCATTTCTCAAATACTCTGCTGTGAATGAGCTTGCTTTTATATATTTCATGCCTAGAATGGAGTTAGATATTTTTTTGTTGGACTGACATATATTATTGTTGTAGTACACAAGTATTTTTTTTAAAGTTCATACAGATAAATAGATAGTTACTGATGCTCTAAAATTAGTTACTGAAATTATTCTTATGCAAAAAAGAACAACCCCAAAAACCAAAACCAAATAAACCCACAACAAAAAAACAACCAAACCAAAAAAACTCCCCAACATCATCTTTGGGAATTGCTGCTTTAAACTGTTCTTGGAGGGCAGGATGAGAGATAAATAGTTGTTGTGGGCTCATAAATCACAATTTGTTTATAACCTTCTTATGAAAAATATTAATTCAAAGCTATTTGTCAAGAGATTAATTGATTAAATGAAATTCTTACTGCCTTCTACTTCATGGCGTTTTTGAAAATGTCAGTGGTCTAAAAATGGTCAAACGGTCACTCTTGAGATGCTTTTTTTTTAAAGTCTGGTTTGTGGTCTGTGTTCTCTGCCACCCGTTGGTAGGATGCCTTGGCAGTGCTGGCTGATGTTGCTTATGTTGACAAGCTGGAGGGAGACACGGAGTGTCATGTCCGTTTCAAAACTCCTGAGGATGCCCAGATTGTCATGAAATCACACAAAGAAATACAGATAAAAAACAACTGGAAATTCGAAGTTCTCACTGGTAAGACTTCTTTTTTTTTTTGAATTTTAGTGTAGGAGAGGACTTAAGTACGGTGAAAAGGATTGTGTTGCATGGTAGCTTTATGGGTGTATTTGGGTATCTTGGTAGCTGGGGAAAAGACTGCATTTTTTAAAATGTGAGTCTTCTCCTTTTGCTATTATAGGGAAAATGGTTAAAACAGGAAGGGTTTTTGTGCCACTGTTCAGAGCAATATAACAATTTAGCTTGCCTTTATCAACTTACTTCTCTTCTTTTGAGATTGATTTATTTTCGTGACTTTTAGTGACAATGGACTACAGAACTTAATTCACATTTCAGCTTTATGCATATAACATTCTGATGCTGCAAAAGATTTTTAAACAAAGATTTTCTTGAAAATACTGAACTTTTGTGAGAAATAACAGGACAAGGATCTGACAGCGTGGATATACTTACAGTGGTCTTGACACTTCCCCCCCAATTAATCTTTTTCTCAGGAAATTGAATAACTTATGCCAGATTAATGCCTTTTACAAATCGTTTTCATGCTAAAATTTTTAGTGGCTTTACTTTGTAACTTTATCCTAATGTGTGTGAGGGGCAGTTCTGAAATTAATCTGCAGTTCTAAATTCCTATGTTGTATTAGATTGCAGTAGTATTCCAAGTGTAGAGAAACCCCCTTTATGGCTGTCAGGGGCCGAAGAAAGGAGGAAAGGGGAAATCTCTTGAACTTTGGTACTGTATCCATAAAACTTTTAAATCTAGACGTGTACTAAAAACCCCAGGTGTGCAAAAAAGAAGATGAAACAATACAGGTGAGAGTCTCTCATCTGTGTATTTAAATATGTTACCACATCCTGCACAGATCCTTATGTAGGGCCCAGTCCCATGCATGCAGGGGTGTAAACCCCCATCAATGTCAGTTACAGATTGCAGAAGTAGGAGCTTTAACAGAAGCATTAAACTCGAGCATAATATCAAAGCTAAAGTTTGAGATTTGCGAATGCTGCTCGTGTCACTTTCTCTCCAGAGTGTTCTGTGTTCCAGAGATCCAGAAACAACTGGAAATTTGGCATTTTACAGCTGTGTGTTCTGTGTGTATTTGTCTCTGGTGTTATATCCTTATGTAGGAGAGTGTGGTATTAAATTAAAAGTAAGTACTGCATTGTAGGAACATTCCACTCAGAGTCTTAAGATATTTATTCCCCAAACTGGTTCATTGAAATGAGAATGGAAAGGCCTCTGAAGAATGCAGCAGTGACTCACAGTAAGGATTTCAGCTTTTCTTGCTGGCATCAGGTGAGAGAGTAAGAACATAGAAAGAATCTTTAATGCTCCCTACCCCAGGGACTAAACCTTTCCCAGTAATATTTTACTTTTTAGGACTTGACTTTGACTAAATGTCTTCAGCTTTTCACCTGACAAGATAGTGAAAATCTGTGGTCATGTTTAGATGTTATTGTGATGGAATGTATAAATGATGCTGTTAAAATGCGTGCAGAATTGGTTCTCAGAATTATTAATGCCATAACTTTTGCAGCAATCTTTTCCAAGATAACTTGGAAACTTCACTCTAACTGAAGATTTCCCATGAGGCCACACAACGTAACATCACAGAATTCCCATCATGATAGTTAGAGCACAAACCAGAGGAAACGGTGGCAAGCTGCTTCTTACTGCAGAAATTATTTCCTCTCATGCTAATTTCATCTCAAATTAGCAGTCAGAATTACTTTAACACCCTAGTGTTAAAGTAATTCCGACTGCTGATGGAGTCCCCAGAGTTTGCTTCTAACGGTGGTTTTGATGAAACAAAATAATCTCAGTTACTCATCCTTACAGTCATTTTTTTTTTCTTTTTGGTAGTTGTTTAAGATTAGTCGGAGGTTGAGTAAATCAGTAAATCAAAGAGCCTCCGAGTACTGTGGTGAAACTTGGAGCAAAAACTGAGCTCCTCCTGCTAATTACATCTAGAGAGCGGTGTTTGCATATTCCCTCAGTTCTTCTTGTTCAGTTTGTAAAACTCCACGCTCAGGAACACTTTGTTAGGTACCTTGGCAATCCAGTCCTGGAGTTAATAAAATGCACAGGACCTTGGTTTAGGTCCCGTTCAGCTCGTACAGAACAGAGACCTCGGGGTCAAATTTAAGCTTCTTTGGACAGAGTTCTTCTTGTTGTTGTTCACCTTGTTCCCGATTTAGTGACAACCTCGGTGTGTGTTGGTCAGAATGCTATATGGCTATATGGCTTCTCTGGCTAGGAAATTTCAGATTGATGGGGAAGATACTCATTAGGTTTCCCTAACAGGTATTGCCACATGTGTTTACCTTAGTTAGAAAATATTCCTTCTCATCACAGCTGAAAACCCTGCATCCATGTGTATTGAATACTTTTATCCACCTACTGTCATGTCATTTTGTTTTTCAAGGTGATAATGAACAACGTTACTGGCAGAAGATTTTAGTGGACAGACAAGCTAAACTGAACCAGCCTCGAGAAAAGAAGCGAGGTACCGAGAAGGTAATTTGCTAGTAAACTTTTTTCGTGTACAGCCGTGGTTGAAAATAGGAGTGTTTCTGTGTAGGTCTGCTTTTTTGATACTTTAATGTTCGGCTCTGGGTTTAATCTGGTTAAATCACTCTCTACTGACTTTGCAGCAGGTTTTTACAACCACAAAATAGAGAACGTGTGGCCGTCCTAGTCCAGTTGCCAAATGCAAGGCTTGTCTTTATGGAGACCATCTGAGAACGTTAAGGCTGTTACTAAAGGCATGAGGTTAATTTGTAAACTGGATTTCCTGTAAAACCCTGTCAGCATCAGCTCACTAAAAAATTAAGTAGTCTTGATTTGCTCTAGCGTGATAAAGTCTAGTGCTTTAGTCCTAATTCTATAGCATGATAAAGGAAATAGTTTTCTTCAGAATTAATCTCACAACTTGCACATTTATTTCATTCTAGTGTACAGTTCTGTGCTGTAGTGAATGCTGCTGTGTTCCTCGTGTAGTCAAGAGTCTGTGCACCAGTGTGTCTATGTTCTGATCCAGACACATCTGAATGCTGCTGCCAGCATGTATAGCTGAGCAGCTTCCAGATCAAAAATGCCTCCCTTCCCCTGAAATTGCCTTCCACCTTGTGTGCCTGCCTGGCCACGGTGTTGAGGGAGTGTTGCAATGAACTTGCAGATTGCAACAGTCTCCACTGCTGCCCCAAAGGATCCTTCCAGGCATGAGGGATTCTTGATTAAGCCAGTCAGATCCTTTCCCTGTCAGACAGGAGCCAGAGAGTGTTTCACAGGCATTTTATTGCTGGGTTTACTCCACACACATGGCAGATAAAGCTTCCGAGTTGGTTTTAACCTGAATCTTTATGCTGTTGCTTGCAAAACTTCAAAATCATCTGACCTTAATTATTTGCTGGTGACTGTGGAGGCTTTTTGTTTCCTAGGTGCTCCAGTGATGCACACAATAGCAAAAATGCCCTAGTTTATCCGTTTATAATTGAAAAGAAATATTACATTGACCTAGAGGAACAGGAATTGTACAGGTCAGAACCTTGTCTTGTGCGAGGCATATTTTGCTTGGATTCTCTTGTTTGTCTCAGTGTTCTTGCAGAGATGCAGTAGACAGATTAATCTAGTTATTTTAAACAAAGGTGTGCATAAAGAATTTCCCCAAATCACTGATTTAATTTTCTTAAAAGCACTAAATGGCGTTGGCTCCAGCCATAATTCTTCTCTCTAAGCAGTAGGGGAATGTGAAAACCACACAGCTGTGCCAGAGTTTTTTTTTATCAGGTTTTTTAAAATATACTTTTACTTTTATAAGCAAAAGATGCCAGTGGCACCTTTGACTTCAATTTGTACTGTAGGTGCCTCGCTCTCAAGTGTCTGTTCTTTGTCTTTTGAAGATTGGCATTTGTTGACCAAACTGGTGTAAATTGGGCAGTAATGTACCTCATCTAGGCTTGCAAATATAAACTGCCTCAGTTCTGCCTAACAATAGCAGCAGCAAGGATGCAAACTCCTCTTCCTCCCCCTTGCCCATCACCTTGAGACACTGGAAGGTGTTACCTTCAAAGCTTAGCGAGTACTATTTAAATGCTAACACTGTTAAGCAAAACATCAAGAAAAGAATGCCTGGCTCTAGTCAATCACTCTTAACCTTTTCCTTGCTTTTTCACAGTCTGAATCCCAGAAATACAGACTGATAATAAGAACAGTGTTTCTGTTTATTAATTTTACTATTAATTTTAATATTTTATTTGAAAAGCCTTCCAAAGTACTCACTTCCTTTGAAGGTCACAATAAAGGAAGGAAAAAAGTAATATAATGATTCATAATTAAACATGTACAGCTGAGTTATGCCATTAGTGCATCTTTCTTGTAAAGATCTCTTCAAGGTCTTAAAATCCCTTACATGATCCCTCTTTGGAGATGAGCATTTGCCTGTTAGCTGTTTTATGCTTATAATAAATCCAATATTTTATACTTCCTTTCAGTCAGTGTTTCAGTGTAGACTCACAGGTTAAATTGATATAATCTATAGATCTGCAGTGATGTCAATGTGAGTATTTATAGTAATAATGAAATAAATATCAGTGCAGGGACTGCATCACGTTCCAGGCAGTACAGGAACAGAGCACAGAGATGCTTCCGAGGGTCACTGCAGACAGGTTGAGTGAGATTCTTCTTTTCCATGTGTTCTAAAAAGTATGGGCTTACTTGGCATTCCT
>NW_010300386.1:6806-20339 GCF_000700745.2 Antrostomus carolinensis | reverse complement strand
ATGGCCAGGTAGGAGTTAGTCATCATTTTAATGGAGGCTTTCTGGGGTAATGCCTCCTCCCCAAAAAAAAAAAAAAAAAGAAAAAAGAAAAAAAATATATTTTATTTTCTCTGGCATAGTTCTACTAAACGAAATCTCCAGAAGAGCCCAGATCCCAGGGTTCCCCAGAACTCACCTAACTTAAAACACTGTCTGATTTTGCAGGAGATAAGGGATATGGATCAGGTTTTTTGGACTTGTCTCCCCCAAAAACAAATTAAAGGCAGCATAGCATGGGTAGCTGAGAGTGTTAAGTATGATCAGTTTAACATGAAATAAATGTTTAACACTTTATTCTGTAGTAGTTGCAAGGACCAGGTAAGCAAATGGATAAATTTGAAGGTAGTGTATGCTGTTGTGTCTACAGATAAATAGCCTAACACCCAGCCATCCTTTGGAATTACAGAGGTGTTCATCCTCAGGCTGTTTCCCCAGGCCTGGTCGCTCATTGTCACCTCTGTGCTCCCCTCTGCTGTCCCTTCCAAGTCTATGTTCTCATTAGCCTGTTGTTAAACTGCCTGATAAAACAGCCTCAGTGATTTAGTGAGATGAAAAACCTGCTGCCAGAGCTGTTTCTTTAGGGCAGCCCCGGTTTGTGTGGACCTGGAGCAATCCATCAGTCTGGAGCCTTACACTCTGCACTGGTTCAAGTCACAAAGCAGAGGCCTGAGTGCCTGCAGGGCTTCCCCTTGGGCCCTCCTCTTCTGGGAGGAGGGGCTGCTGAACCTGGTTTACACCTTGTACAGCCCCTTACACAGAAGGGGGAAGGTACAGGGGTGGGAGTGGTGATAGAAGTGAAAGGCGTTTGGGGAGGAAGTGAGAATTGGTATTTGCAAAGGGTGGAATAATTTGCAGAATCCTTGGGGAAGGAGGATAGTGGGAATGCCAGGGCACAGCCCACACTGTTCTCTTCTGATTGTGCCTGGGGGGCTGTGTCCTTGCAAGACTGACCAGTTCACTGTCTGTTTGCAGTGGGGAGAGGTCCTGCTCCTCTGGAGCACAAATAAACCCTTTTCCCTGGTTCTGTGGGAGGGCTGGGTACCTGTTTGGAGACATGAATAGTGCTGTGCTTAGAAATAGGTGCTGATTCTGGATTGATGAGCTGGAAATGGGAATCCTTGAGGCCTCTTGCAAATTCTGAGGTGCTCCTGTGGAAACACTCACTGATAGGAACGGGACAGTTCACATCTTCGAGTTTTCCTTCTGGTGTTTGTCATTCTCCATCCCTTATGTTGAATGAATGAGCCTCTGTACTCCTCCCTTCTTTTTAGAGTTTAACTGTTTTAGTCCTTTTGTCAGATACCGCAGAGTAAAAGTCACTCTTAGTAACTACATTTCTGGAGCGTGGTTGAGAAAATCATCTGCCAGAACTTATGGTCTGACGCTGTGGAGAACATGTTAAGGATTGCAATCCAGTTAAGTGCTGGGAGGGCGCAGGGGGACACGCCAGTAAAACTGTGGTGGTGTAATTACAGTGCAGCACAGCAGCCAGTGTATCCATGCAACACCAGTGTACAGTGTCATTCCTGCCAGAATCAGTGCAGCATGCCTTGCACTGCCGTGCTGGGCACCACATGCAGTGTCTGCAGAGCATAGCTGTGACCACAGTCATGGGGATACATAATCAATAATTTGATTTATATGTGAAACTTTCCAAATCTAGTGCACTCTTCACTGTTCTGTCTGGTGAGCGAGAGCCCCTTTACTTCAGCACCAGCTGATGTGCTTTAGCAGTCTCCATCAGATAAGTTAATGTGCATTTCTTACTGGAGTGTTACAGATGTGTGTAGGTTCACAGGAGTTTCCTGCTTTCATACTTTTTATTCAGGTTAGACAGCCTGTTTTATTCTTTATGTTTTGTTTTATTATATTTTTTTTAGTCTTATTCATCTCACAGTTACCTCATGAGCTCTTGCTTACGGTGAAGGGACCTTCACAGGGTGTTGCAGTAACACAGCTTGTACCTTTGCTTTTGGGTATTGGTGTGACTGTTGCAGAACTGTGGTGAAATCTGTGAATGTTCTAGTATGGATGCTTTAAAAACAAGTATGCTTTTAACCTTGTTCTCAGTGTTTTGTTTTCTGCCCGAAGACACAGTACACAGAAGCTGAAAATGAGCAGGTTAGTTATGTTCCACAAGAGCATTTCTCATACCCCTGTATGGAAGCAGCTAACCAGGTGCCCTGGTAATTTAGACAATCTCCCTAAAGTGCAACTGGAAACAAACACATCCCTGGTCAGACAGGGTTTCGAGTTGGGGATTCCTGGCATCAATGTCACTCCAAACTGCACCGTTTTTTCTTGAGATTAATTCTCAGCAGGGTTGTGGTAAGTCCTGTGCTGCTCTCCCAGCCTGAAGGATTGCCACCATCTCCATTTCAGTGGGTTTGTTTCTTTGCTGAGTGTAGGAAATAACATAATATTCCTAAGGCATCATTTCTGTGCTCTGGCCTTGTTTTTCTTGCATCACTAACAGCACAAATCCAGTAGAAGTGTGGATTTTAACCACCAGTAAAAGCGTGGTTCCTTTTTAACTTACTGTATCAGACTGTCTGGGGGTTTTTGAAGTTGTAGTTTTGTTCTCTTCAACCATGTTGGGGGGAAGAAGGGATGGAGTGAAAGATGCTGCGCTGCCCAGAGGCTGAGGAGATGCCTTACTGTTTTTCATGCATCTGAGGCAATAGTGAAATAAATTATATCAGGGCTCCTTTAAACTTCTTTTTTTTTTTGGTCACATGTACAAGTTACCTTTTTCTTATGAAGTTGGGTAAATCAGTGAATATCTTCATGATGGTGACATAAAATCGTTTTCTTATGAAGTTGGGTAAATCAGTGAATAATATCTTCATGATGGTGACATAAAATCATAACAGTCTAGTTTTTCCTCTAATCTTTTCTACAATATTTTCTCTGTTTGCAGTTGATTGCTAAAGCTGAAAGAATGAGACTTGAAAAGACTCAACAAACAAGTAAACATATTCGCTTCACTGAAGATAACTAACAGAGACTGATGATGATCTTGAAAGTGAACTAGGTATTTAAAAAAAAAACAAAACCAAAAAGCCAGCCAAAACCCACAAAGACCACTGCTTACAGCAACTAAAGCGTTTTTAGGAAGACATCAGCACCTGGTCCATTTGATTCATAATTCTGCAGACTGCAAGTATGAAGATTGTTCTGAGTCCCGTTTTAAATAGGCTGAATGTTTACTGCTTCTGAGCCTGTAGGTAAAGCTTTCTGGAGAAAAATGTATTATGAGGTCTGACTTTAGTTCACATCTGGTTTGTTTTGGGTTATTTTTGTTTTGTTTTGTTTGGGTTATATTTTTTTTTTTGTATGTTGAAGTTTTATACACTAGGTTATGAATAAAATGCTTGAGAAATTTTCAGTTGTGCATCTCTAATTCTTCTGTCTGCTTTATGACTCTATAATGACATTAAAAACAAATAATTACTGGTTAATGCTAAATAGACCTCTCGAGGGCTGTGTTTAGTCCATCGGGCTGTTCAGAAATGAAGTAGAAGGACTATGTAATCTTTCATGTATTTTACAGTGGCTAGGACTGCCAAAATCTGTCATTGAGAAGTCTGGAAGAAAGTTTACTTGAATGAAGTGCACACTAAGCTAAATTTAGACCTTTTTTTAAGAAGAATCTTCAGAGGAAGAAATAAGAAAACCTTTGTTACATCTGGTAAACTCTGGCTCCAGAAGTAATTCTCACTCACAGATAAGTGTTAAAGTTGTGTAGTTCACAAGTTAAGATGGTGATCTTAATGCATTTTAAAGTATTTAGGTGTAGACTGGCACTATTTAAAAACCAGAAAGCCTAAACATAAAATTAGAATTATAGAACAGGTTGATGTTATGTGTGACTAAGTCTGCTGTTAAAGAGCTCTCTTTTAATGGAAAGAAAAATTCACATGTTTGTGAGATTGTTTTGATGAATTTTATTGCAGGGCAAATAGGACATTAACACGTTGGTGTATGGAAGTGTGAAACTTCCTTATAAAGAGGAGGGTGAGCAAGTTATTTTGAAAGTAGAGGTACATTCCTAAAATACCATCAGAATCTCTTGAAGGAAACTGTCAATGACACTTCAGACGTTTTTTGCAGCTATAGATTTCACTGATAAGGTAGGTTAACGTTTTTAAATTGTATGCTATCAAACTGCCAGAGCAGTGTAGGTATTTTAATGATCCATATTATCATAACATAAAGTTTGGTGACACTGGTATATTTTTTTACTATTTAAGAAAAGAATCTGCATTGTTTCTGCTGAATTCTTGAAAGTAGTGTGGCTACAATACCCACAGTGGCTTTGCAGTCAGGGTCAGTCTTCATCCTTCCCTCCCACAGGTGAACATCTGAGCCACCAGCAGCAGCAGCAGCGAGGGAGTGAGTGGAGAGGATTACCACAAATCCCTGGAGAGGGTATAGCAGTGGGCAGACTAAAGATAACAGAAATTCAGAGGGGAAAATACAGATAAGAGACAAACTCTGGGGGCAGAGGGGAAGAGCTTGGTGATGCTTCTTGGAAATTGTGTAATGACAGTTCCTCCCAGGGGCCTGTGGGAGGGAAAGGTTGGGGAGAAGGCCAGTTAACCTGTATGCCAGGCACTGGGGTGTGGGCTTCAGCTGAATTCAGGTGTTCAGTCCAATTGCAGGGTGGTATTATCATTACCATTATCATTTATTATTATTATTATTAGTAGTAGTATCATTATTATCATTGTTATTATTGTATTTTTATTATTATTATTGATATCTTCCACTGCTCTATTATACCAGGTGGGTAAGATATTTGATGACACGGTAGAGAGAACTGAGATATACCTAGCTATGAAAAGAATTCAGCAATCAGTGTCTTGTAGGCATCCTGCCTGAAAGATGGGACAAAAAACCCCACAACAGTCTACTACTCTGGGTAAAATATTTTGGATTTTTCTGCTGAAATGCATTTAAGTAAAAAACAAAACCATGTTCATAATAATTCAGATCATAAATGATTCAGAATTGCAAAAGCCTAAGTTTTGGAGTTTTGCTCTTTTATTAATAATTCCTGACTTGAACACATAGCAGCAGCAGTCACCCTTCTGTTTCTTCCCATCTTTAGACAGGTTAAATATTTATAATTAAACAGCCATTTTATTTTCTTCCTTGTTCAAACTAGTGCAGAGATCTGCCTCGGCAGGGAAGAGTGGTGCTTGGTTCTTTCTGAAGAAGTTGATAATAGAATTTTTGCCTTATTTTGGAAGTCACCTATGGAGCTTTTACAAAAGACATTTGGATTGGGGTTTTTTTTGTCTTTCAGTACACATGACAGTTAATATCTGCTCCTGTTTTCCCTCCCTAGCAGCGTATTTGAAGAGGAGGAGCCCAGCTGTTGAGTTTTACCATCCCAAGACTTGTATCCCTAAGTAACAATGCTGTGGATTTGGCCTTTCCAGAGGGTGCCTGTGGCAAAGCCTGGCACAGTTGCCTGCAGTGGTTTGGGTGTTTTGTTTACAATTACATTTTCTGCTCTACTGTTTTTCTCTAGGTTCATCCACTCTGAGGAACTTCCAACAGTGACTTCCCTCCTCCCCGAGAAATACCACGTTTTAGCTAAAAATTCGTGACAACACTGTAGAATTCTGGGAATTTCTAACCTTGGACAGCTCATTTGGTTTTGCTGATTTGTCTGTCTCCCCTGACCAGTGAGTGTTTTGAAAGAAAATCATTACACATAAATCTGCCTGGAGCAAAAGGCAGCATTGATTCTGCTCTCCATGCCCCAGCATAGGCCTGAATCTGAAATCATTTTTAGCGCTCTTATTTTTATCTCTCTCCCACTAGTTGCAGACTCTGCATGGCAGAAAAGTAACAGAAACGTTTGATGGTAGATCCATGATCTTGTTCCCCAGAAGGCTTCTTTGATATCTCCTCTGGCAGAACATTTCCAGGTTCAGAGATTGGCCTTGTGAGTACTGTTGTCTTTCAGGAAGGACTGTTGGGGTTACCTTAGCAGTGCCAACTCTCTGACTAGGACCACAGCTCCATTGTGCTGGGCTTTGTACAGATAAAGAGCTCAGAAGGAAGAGGGACACAAGGAAGGGGAGGAGGAGGATGGGAATGGAGGTGTGAAGGCAACAAAGTCATTTGTAATGAGCAAGTGGAGGACCTCAATGGTATGGAAACAAAGCAGTAGGGTCTCCAGGCTCTGAGCCTCAGAGCCACCACACACCTCTAAGGGACACTGAGGCTACCTGCCTCTTCAGAGACATGTCCTGCTGTTTAGTGAGCTGCTGCCTCCCACAAGCTGGGTTTGCACAGTAAAAGTGCTGGAAGGAAGGATGTGGTTTAGCAAAACACCTGTGCTGAAAAGCAGCAGCCTGATAGCCCACCGTGACTGGAGCTGCGGGTTTTCAGTAGCCAGCAGTCTGCAGTCAGTGCTGTATCCCACTCATAGCATGATGCTTGAAAGCATCTTCAAGTAAAAAAGCTGCTTTACCTTTGATTTTACACCTTGTGTTAATTTGTAAGCTTCTTGTTTCACTGTCCTCAATCTTGTTGTCATCTGGAGCGAGCATCAAGTCTGGAACAATAAAATCCTCGAGTGAATTTGCACTGAATGACAGTTCCCACAGCAGACTCCAGGTATTGTGAGATGCTGAAGTGCTCTTGTCCTGGATGTGGGTGTTTGCAGTAAACCTTCATCTCCCTCCTCTGTTGACGTGCTGTATTCCCAGAGACTGTGCCCTTCTCTTTGATTACTCTAATTCTTTCACTTAGTTACCATTTGCCAAGGTCTGATTTAACATTGATCTTCTACCTGTTGTACCCTACACAGCCAGCAGTGGCATTCTGTACATTCTCCCTGCCCTCCCCAAGACAGACTGTGTATCCTAGTTTAAATCAGACTTTTAGGCAGTCCTTGAAAACTAGCGGGTAAGTGAATTATCTTTTTCTAGAGAGGCTCTAAATCAAATTAGAAAATTGCCCTCTGATAGATGACAAAGGCTCTTGCCTGCCCAGGTCCCCTAGAACACAGGTCAGCGTTGTAATTGCCTACTTAGGGTACTGTAGTGTCTAATGATCTCAGAAGGGATTAAATCATGGGAATAATGCTACATAATGCTGTAAAAAATAATTAGATAAGGTATGCTTGGGTGACTTTGAAATGTGCCTGAGCGGGGAAGTAATGTGGTTATTGTACCTACAAGTGATTATGTTTCTGTGGATGATGTTAAAGAACTTGCTCTCTGCCAAATATGGAATATTCTTCTTAGCATTAAATATGGTTTCTTCACATCAGCCGTGGCTGACACAACACCTACTGGCATATTTAAAAAGTAAAGGTAAAAAAACTCAAAGCATGAGAGCTGTGAGTACTGAAAAGCAGTTATTGTAACTGCAAGCACACAGCTCTCATGTTTTGGGTTTTTTTTACTTTTACTTCTTAAATATGCCAGTAGGTGTTGTGTCAGTGTGTTAGAAAAATGGCTGGGAGAACATCCTTAATTAATTTTACAAACAACAACAACAACAAGGTTTTGGCTGCTTCTCGTTGTGCTGTGAAGGTGGGATTATCAGTCTGTCTCTTACAGGGGGCCACTCCTGCCCGTGCCTGAGCCCACAGGTCCTGCTGGAAAGTGTGTGACCCCAAAGATCTGGACAAATGGTGGTGGGAAATTTTAAGCTGACTTGATTGCTGAGGAAGATGTGATGTGTAAGCACACTGTAAGTGTCTGGCTGAAATACCTGCGCTGGGTGTACGTTGCCAGGCATGAAACAGCAGCGCTGCAAGTGACTCCTCGCTGCGTAGTGGAGTGCTTGGGCTTTGCAGAAAGTCACTGTGTCCTAAATAATTGATGTTCAGATACTGGTTAAATGTGTAATCAAACCAACCATACAGATCCTGGTTAAACATGTAATCAAACCGAGCATACAGGTGCTGGTTAAATGTGTAATGAAACCAACTGTACAGATACTGGTTAAATGTGTAATCAAACCAACCATACAGATCTTCTGATTGCCTCTTCATCCTCAAAGGGTCGCTCTCCAATGGACAGAGCTGTGACAGGGAACTGCAGAGCTGGGGACTCTTGGACTTTCCTATGAAGCAAGCGGTCCCTGTGGTAGTGGCAGGCAAATCCTTTGCCCTTTGCCGGTGCCAAGAGGCCAGGCAGTTCTCCGGGGTACTTGGCAAACCTCAGGTTTTTGTTAGTTTACAGGCAGAGAGGTGAGCCAGGTCTCCTGTTCATGTCTGGGTTTGCTGGAAGCGGTGTTGATGGCGTGCTTGGCATGTGTAGCTGTTCTCCCAGTCACACCATTCCCCTCAAAACCAGGAGCAAACCAAGGCAGGAGAGAATGGGAGAGCTTTGCTCGCGTTGCCAGGGTGACTCGTTTTGAACTAGGTAAACAGTCGCTCATCACTGCTGGGGTTTTATTGCCTTAATGGCATTTTGAGAGTGAAAAGAAGTGGAGGAAAGGGAAAGGGAAGGGACAAGCCAGCCCTGGCACTTGAAAGCAAGGGACGGGCGCGTGGGCAGCAGGGCTGTCTGTGTTTCTGCAGCAGGGTTTCTGTCTCCAGCCCCTGTCACAGCGCCCTGGCCCTGCAGACCTCTCGGCTGGAGCTGGCTGCCAGTCATGCTGTTTCCAAATGCTTAATCACAGTGTCCAACCCTCAGGATAGGTGCAAAAGAAAGGACCTGGAAAAAAGTGAGGAGTGTGCGTTGGATAGGGAAGGCCTTCCAGGAAGGTGTGGTTTTACTGAAGGTCACGTCACCTTCCCCGTTTCTCTCCCACCTTCTGCTGCAGGGCTGGAGCACAGCAAGGGGCAGGGCTTGATGCTCCGCCAAATTTAGAGGCTTTTATTCTTATTTTGTCTAGAATTTCAGGTACAGCTGTTCCCAGTGAGGGGCCACTACCTGCTCACTGATCACTTGCCAAGTCTCTTGCTGTGTCTGGTCCTTGCTCTGCTGGCTGGGGACAGGGGTGGCTGCCCTGGGCCTGGCAGCCCTGGGGGGTGGCAGCTCTTTGGGTGGCAGCCCTGGGGAGTGGCCATGGGACAGGGTGCTCCTGCCTGGGGCTGGGCTCTGGCCAGGGACCCCCCGGGGGCTCTGGCCAGCAGAGGGCAAAGCTGGTACACGCTGTCCCGTGCTTTGCAGCCAGTGTGTTGTGCTGTGCCTTACACCCGGGCTGATCACACTGATGAAGCTATAAATGTAAATTTTTGGGGGAAAATAAGTCCCCTGTGTTCCCAGGGAACCTTCGAGGTGGCCAGGTGCAGGGACACAGGGTCCCCAGGCACCAGCCACAAGCCCTGACTGTCATCTGCTGCCTGTGATTGACCAGAAAGATGCTTTTCTAGTACGTTCAGGGAGATTTTCATTAAACTAAAAAAAAATACTTACTCGAGTGTAGCTAAAACTAGTGATGTCTGGGTGGAACACCTGCTCTGCCTCAGACAGCAGAGCTATCCACAGAGAAATTTGTGTGGTTTGGCACCAAATTCCTCTTCACAGTCAATCACAGAGCAGGTAAATGCAGAAGTTTCATCAGCACAGACATCTCTGATAACTCTTGTGATATGTGGGATGCAGGTGGCACGTGTTCTGCCTGGATGCCAAAAGAAAAAGAGAATTGTTAATGTAAAAGCAGGAAGCTCCCCAAGTCCTTGTCTCTGCAGAGGGAGCGTGTTCCAGTTCTCCCACCCCCTGAATCACCCCCTGAAAGACCTGGTTGAATACCTTTTGCCTTTGTGCTTGGCACACTTTTCTCGTCTGTTTTGGGGTTTTTCCCACCATGGCTGGTATTTCTGCTTGCCCTTCCCTTTCCTGCTACACACTGAAATGTGGTTTTGTTAGGAAAAGTGTCTTTTTGTTCCCTAGCGTTTTGTGGAGTTTTTGTTTGGCGATTTTGGGAAAACAGCTGCTCCCTCAGATCTTGCCCATCGCATTTGGTGCCTCAGTAGGTAACTTCTTGTAAGGTTTAGCCTAGGAAACCTCTTCCACGTGCACGGATGCAAAATGGACTTGACCTGTTGGCTCAGTTTAGTCAGACCGATAGAATTTAAAGCCTTGGTTCAGAAGTGGTTTATGCTGTCTAGTTGGAACATCACACTCGCCAAAAAGAGCCTTATTGTGAAGCCAAAAGCCTTGAATTGCCTCCTTTATGGCAAGTAATATATATCAGTTATTCTTTTATAAAACCAAATTCAATCTTACTGCAACGTAACTTACCAGGTGGGTATTTTCTCTCACTGATTATAAGCTGAAGTCTGTTTTCACAGTGGCTTTTGCCTGGCGTAGCCTGCAGAGAACGTGGTGGGTTTTCAGTGCAGTGAAGTTGTGGATGGATGCTGGCAGAGGTGGGCTGAGCCATGCTGTGTGCTCGCTGCGGGGGCATCCAGTGCTGTAAAACCATCGTGGTTTAATCAGCACGAGCTGCAGCCCCGTCCTTTCCCCTCCTGGCCCTGTCAGTGCCGTGTGAACGTTTGAGTGTGGCTCCACAAGCAGAGCTATTGAAAAGGCAGGAGCCGGTTCTGTCTGCCTCCTTCTATGTCACATTTTTCTCTGTCACTCTCCATGTTGTAGCTGTGGACATTTTTGCTTTTAGTGTCCTGTGCTATGGCAGATACAGAAGCATCTGTCCACTAATTTGGCTAAAGTTTCAGGCATAATTAATCTCTTTTGCACAATGCTGCTTTGATATTATAAATCTATCTCTCTTTTTTTCTTCTCTCTCTGTCATTTAATACTCTTGAAACTGAAAGCTGAATTTTGAATCCACTGAAATTCCTTGACTTGCACTGAAACATCCACTGCAAAGCTTATTATTTATGCCACCACAGTTCATCCTCGGATAACTTTCCCCCATCTTCTCCCAGCAATAGCTCTGAGGTGTTTTCTGCTGTGTTGGATTCACCTCTCGTGTCAGATGTGAAAAGGTAGATTAAACTCTACGCCTAGAGCGATGGGAGAGTATCAAACAACCGTATCTCCTGGATTTTCCACTTGACAGCAGTTTATTTTGCTCTTAGAAGAGCCAGGTGATTGAGAGGAGCAGATGTACTCAGTGTTTTATGCTTTTTGCTAAGGGTTGGTCTCTGAGATGGTGGCCAAGGTCTCAGGCTGGCAGGTCCGGTCCATGCCCTGATCCCACTCCCTGCCCTGCCCGTGGCCACCTGGGAAACACCCAACATCAGTGTTTGCACCAGAACTGCTCTTCCACCAAAAATCACAACTGTGGAAAAAACACAGAGAGTCTCTAGAAAACTTTTTAAGCAAGAGGGAAATAATTTCCCTTTTCCTATGGATTCACATAATCTTCTTGTTCCTTTCCTGTCCTTTTATGCCCATTGCTTCTCTCTTTGTCACTGGATGCCAGGATCAAAGGGGAACCCCTTTCCCTCTAACAGCCTCATCACTTCCTTACCCCCAGCGCGTCTGAAACCCTCTTCCTCTCTGCCAGCTCCATTGCTGTGCTCTTACACCCGTGGAAAAGAACAGAATAATACAATTTGAAACGAGGGCAAAATATTTGAAGTTATTTGGGTGTTGAAACATGCAGCTGTGCAGCCTAATTGGGTTTAGACTATATATATAATTCTCTAGCCATATATATCTCTCTGCAACTATATATAGATGCAGCTGCAGTGGCAGAATGGGTCATCGGCAGCTTCCAGCAGAGAGAGACACCCAGAGCCGTTTTGCAGGTTTTAGGCCCGAGTTTGGCACTGTCCCCTGTTTCAGCTGCCCTGATGATAACTCCTGTGCTGTATTTGATATCTCATTTGTTGTCAGAGTGTTTTACCATGGCTGGGAACACGCTGCTTGCAGCTGGGTTGGACTCTTTCCTTTAGGGAAACCTGACAATGCTGCCCACTGTTTTTAACTGCTTTTTAACTTTCTTCCTTTGTTGGTCAGGTTCCCCACATTTCTTTTGTCCTGAGTTGTGGATACTCACCTCTGTGATGTGCCTGTCAGGTAGTCCACGTTTCTTTTGTCCTAAGTTGTGTATACTTACATTTTCAATGTGCCAAAGCAATAATTTTAAGGTATGTTCACATACATTAAAGCAGCTGGTAGGCATTGAACGGCGCACGTGGAAGAGGATTGATTTCCTTAGGTAGCTTCCTGAGGAGCTCACATCGGAAAGGAACGGCTGGAGCTTTCACAGCCGGGAGGTGTGGCTGTGTTGGCTAATGCTGAGTGTGGTCACATCATCTGTGGAGAAGATCATTTGGCCTTTGGATGTGGAGTGGTAATTGACGGGGGGAGATGGAGGAGTTCTTTGCTGGTGGTAGGCGAGGCTGGGAGAAGGGCAGTGTTTTCTGCAGTGTCAGGCTGGCCTCTCGTGCTGGAAAAAGAGCTTGCCCACCCAGGAAAATGTGATTTCTCTCCACTAGCCCAGTGTGAAGGCTGCTGGATGGCAGACAGTGTGTCCTGCTGTGGGGGCAGATGTTCAGGTGTCTCGTGCTGGATGTTCTGCTGTTGGCAATTGCCGTGTTTCCCTTGCAATGGTTGTCTCTTCCTGTTTGGAAAAGGCACGGGCAGGCTTGGAAAGAGGCACGTTGCTGTCGTGCTGCCTGTGCTGAATGGAGCTGGAGTCAAACAAGCTGTGTCACAGATGAAACTGAGAAGCAGAGAGTTGACAATGGGAAATCGGGGTGTCTGGCTTGAAATGTTGTCTAAATAATAACGGCTTTTGCTGTCTTGGTGCAAGAGGTGGGAAGGCAAATGCTGGTGCTTCTGTCGTGTGCAGGTGGAGACCCGAATGCCAGAGGCAGCAGCAGGTGGGGGCTGAACCTGGCAGTGGCAGGAGCAGGAAGGATGAGGGGATCGGAGCTGCCGGCTGGCTGCGGATGGGAGGATGGAAGCTGTTCCAGGGACACTACCAGGAGGTCCCAACCCAGGTTTGAAAGGTTAATTTTAAAAACAGGGATTTTTTTCTTTGCATCTCAGCACTGTCTGGTTTTGGCCATGATGGGAATCGGAAGTGACAGCTTACCGCAGGGGAGCTGTTCTCATGGGGTTTGCATCACGCCCAGAGCTGGATGTACCAGAAACCTCCTGAGAGAGGCTCGTCTGCCAGACCCTTGGATGACTCTGCTCCCACCAGCCACGGTTTGGCTAACGATCTCAGCTTCCCAAGTGAAAGGAGCTTTCCAGATTTTTGGCATTCACCTCTCTTAGCATACCAAGACATTTTCTGAGCCAGACGTGATGGAGAGGGGTGAGCTGGTGAGACAGGCTCCGCTTTCCCTTGGCAGAGGCAGTGCAATCCCTTGCCAGACCCTTGGATGACTCTGCTCCCACCAGCCACGGTTTGGCTAACGATCTCAGCTTCCCAAGTGAAAGGAGCTTTCCAGATTTTTGGCATTCACCTCTCTTAGCATACCAAGACATTTTCTGAGCCAGACGTGATGGAGAGGGGTGAGCTGGTGAGACAGGCTCCGCTTTCCCTTGGCAGAGGCAGTGCAATCCCTTCCTCCCTTGCCAGGATCTCCTT
>NW_010300386.1:3836-6779 GCF_000700745.2 Antrostomus carolinensis | reverse complement strand
GCTCTCCTGGCCTCTGCAGCATCCCAGTGCCAAGGGAGACCTCGTACATGAGGGAACCGCCCTGTGACAGCGTGCAGCTGGAGAGGGCAACGTGTGTTGATGGGAAAAATAAGAATTGTATGTATAGAACAGTAATACCTCCAAGAAAGCACAGCAGCTAATACCCAGCAAACATAATCCTCGTTGCTTCTGATGTTCTAGATCTGCCTTGCAAAAGAGATGTGAACATCTGTAAGGAGAGAGAAGGGACCTGGGATTCGTGGCTGTGAGGCGCCGAGCGCTGGGAGCTGCTGCCGACCCCGCGCACCAGGCAGGACAGGCCCTTCTGCGGGGGGCTGCATGTATGGCCACGGGTCACGGAGGAGCTGAACACGATATTCTTGGCCTCAGCAAGCTGACTCAGTTGTGTGACTGCAGTATCTCTTGGAAACGTCCCGTGTCTGCTGTGGAAAAGGCAGGGAGTAATTTTGTCGAAGTCAAGATGTTATTTTTTCAGTGACATCACTCTGCTGTAGGTGCTCGCACGACAGCTTGCAGGGATCTCTCAGGCTGAATGGAAATGTCAAGTGCATTGCTATGGCCAAATGCAAACAGGTATTTCCAAAGTAGTGGCTATTAAATAATTTTCTGTAAGATATTACCAATCTAAGAAGCACACATGACAAAAGTCTAATGAGACCAAATATATGTTTTGGTCTAAATCTGAGGTTTCTGGTGTGATTTGAAATGCAGTGATTCAAAAAGCCTTTTCAGGCAGCGGAGAAGTCTCTCTTGCTATTTTGTAGCTTACCACAGAAAGCTGATGGAAACATAGAAGTAGAGGTGCAGCTTCATAAATACATCTACATAAAATGAAAATGAGGATGGTGACATTAGGACAGGACAAGATGAAAGACAGGAGCCTCGGTGTGTCTTTCGATATCAAAATACAGAGCCCAACGTTATGTGACACTAATCTATGCAACACCATGGGCAGCTCAAAGCCCATCAGATCCATCTGAGGAGGTTGTGCCACTGTCCCATCTGTTTTGTATTCAACTGTCACTGAGACTCGGAGCCACTGGAGAGGAAAAAGAGCCGTCAATGTCATGAAGTGGCTTTTTGACATCAATACAAGCAGGGTGGGAATTGCTAGGGGTTGTTTCCTGGTATTTATCACAGGCATCAAAATGTAACGTAGGGGAAAACCCACAAGTTCTGTAAATACCATATCATCTCCCGCTTAGGAGTTAATACAGTTGTTATTCTTCAACATTTCTAGACCAGAAGCTACGGTTACACCACGTTTCAGCTGTTCCCTAGCAAATGGAGACTTGGCGTGTCAGCTTCCCACCAGTACAGTCAGAATCCTCCTGCAAGCTCTGCTGTGACCATCATGAGACAAAAAAGGTACAGCAGGGACTCTGTGAGCTGGATGGAGCTGGTATGGCTCCATACAGCTGCCTTAAATTAGATGAAGATTTGGCTAACAGTAGATTAGTTAGAAGGAAGAACAAGTAAGAGCAGCCATGTATCCACTGGGCCTGAGGTTTCCTTTAACTCAGCACCCTGTCTCCAGCAGCTGGTACCTAGGGAAGAGGGGGGAATAAAAAGAAAGGGATAAACAGACAGGGAAATGTCCCTGAGACAGCCCCTGAGCCTCTGGAGTACAAAGTACTTCTTTTCACGCCTCCTTTATTATCCCTTCCAGTAGGCTCTTTTTAGTCCTTGGTGACGCCTGCTAAAGAGTAAAATGTTCTTTCTCTGTATTTCCCACGAGCTGCCCTACTTTACATCATCACCTTGGAGATAGAAAACACAATTCTCTGCAAAATCAGTATCTGCTTGTCCCCATTCCTGATGCGTTTTGTGAGATTTGAGGAAGCCAACCCCTGACCTTGCTGGAATCCCTGGGCCGCTCACAGTTGGCTGCGGCTTTGGGGAGGTAAAGGCGAGCCAAGGAGAAGGACTTTGGGCACAGCTTGCCGTTCCCATCCTTTCTGCAACGCCTTTGTTCTCCAGCAGTTTCCATGGTGCCTCTGCTTTGTCTGCAGACCTGTCTGCAGCCAGCGCTCTTCTCCCACGCGCCTCACAAGCTGATTTTACGAGGCATTGCGTGGCCACGCTGCAAAGCTGTAGCACAGGCTGCTAGGCATCACCTGCCACAGATATCTTGTGGGGTCTGTCACGGGCACGTCTTCTGAAAGTATGGATTGATGTTTCTTTAAGTGAAGGGAGTGATATAGATGATGCTAGCTGAGAATCCAGCTCAGCCTTTTCGCCAGTCACGCTTGGCAAATTAAAGTAACAAGAGGAGGATTCTTGTCCAAAGGGATTGTTGCTGGTAATGCAGCATCACTGTAAAAAATAATAATAAAAAAAAATTAAAAAGGCAGTAAAGGGCATAACAAGAAAAAGCAGCTGTGCTGACTGCTGCAGCACTCTGCACATTTTATCTTCATCTGACATGGGTGTGAAGGCAGATGATCTGTGTATGTAACACAGCATCCATCGCTCCCTGCCAGAGAGCCTGGCAAGGATGAGGTCAGGCTCATTTATCTGTTACCCAGCTGTGAATTCTCTACTAACTCTTCTGATACCAGAGCACTGACCCCTTGAGCTGCTCTGGCAGGCAGCAGGGGGGACCTCGGGGTCCTCTCTTCAGGTACAAAGTCAAAAGGGCTGACTGAGCTGGCCCCTGTTTTTATGCCTAGAAATAATATCCCTCGAGAAACCCTGAGCTTTGAGGGGCAGAGGCTGTGCAGAGGATAACGGTAGAGTGCTTATGGCCCAATACTAGAAATATTTCAGCAAGAAAACTGGTTATCTGAATCTTATGGGCTGTTTATCCAAAAAGAACTGGAGTGTAAAATTGCTGCCCAAGTGTAAAAGCAGGCAAAAGGGCAAAGCTGTGCTAATGGGGGATTTTAACTCCCAGGCACAGCAGAGGGTACGTGTAATGAT
>NW_010300386.1:744-3791 GCF_000700745.2 Antrostomus carolinensis | reverse complement strand
AATCCAGGACCTGCAGATATCAATAAGAAATGGAACAATATTAGAGTTGGTATCAAAATGTAGAGAGAATATAACCGAGGACACAAGGGCAGCTTAGAAATAGAGATGTCCTAGTTAGAAAAACTCAATACTTGGAGCAGAAAAGAGGTTTTCTTCATTAAGGTGAAACTTGTACTGTGTGTTGGGATGGACCAGACTGCTCCTCAAGGCTGGGCATGAAAATTAATGGGTTGTAAGTCTTGGCAGAGGTTTTCAGAGATGCCTAGAAAATTATAATGCCCAATTAAATAGGAATTGGTCATCCGAGTCCCTTGGGCGGTCCTGAAAATCACAACCACTCTGCACTGCATCTAGTTTTCAGTCAGATTTTTCCCCTCTGCTTCTCTTTGCTTTCCTCTTCCAGTCCCATCCCCAGCTCCTGCTGGAGCCTAAGCCAAACCACAGAGCTTTGAAACACACTGTTGGAGCAGCCTCGGTAGGGACAGGAGAGGAGATGGTCTGTCCCTGCTGAGGCCGTTCAGAGCTGAATTGGTGGCAGCCCTCGCACACCAGTCAACTGTTGTTTTTCCAACAGGCACCTCCCTCTCACTTTTGGCCCATTTTTGTACCTCTGAGGTGGAAACAGGAAGCTGGATCAGCAGCAAAAAACCCAAGTTGTGCTCCAGTGAAGTTAAGAAGCATGAGATCCATTTTGAATGTTGTGGGGTTTTGTGTTTGTTGTTTGGTTTTGGGTTTTTTTTCTCCTTGGCTGATGTTAGCGTTTCATGTGCAGGTACCGTGCACCTGAGCTGCTTGGGCTGCAGCTTCTGGGCTACACGTCAGGTCTGGCAGAGATGATGAAGGTTGTATGTCCTGCAAGCTGGAGGACGCTTTGTGAAGGAGCATTAGACAAAGGACAGCACATGCTGACCATGTCCTGCCAAGCACAGGTGAGACTCTAGAGTGGCAGGTGCCTAGCATGTGTGATCCTCTGCTGCAGCAAGATCTCCGAAGAGCTTTAATTGATGTAGATGAATGTCATCCTTTCATGCCCTCCTCAATTATTGCAAGCTGAGTAGCGCTGAATCGCTACCTGCATCAGTCTCAGTCATCTTCTTCAAGCAGGGCACAGGCTGGCTGGGAAACCATGCCCCAAGAGCTGTCACCATAACAAAGACAACAGAAGAATTGAGAAAATTGGATCATTCTTTATATATTGGTAGTTTCACCCTGTACACTGGGGCCTCGTGCTGGTCACCAGCGGGACACAGGATGGTTTCCTCCTCCCCTCCTAGCTGCCAGGAGGCTCTAACTGGCTGTCAGAGCTTGCTCTTTTTTGCCTCTGTCTGAGAAATGAGTTGCAACCACAGAAATAAAATTAGGACAGGGTACCTTGGGTCTCCTCATGGTGTCCTGATGCCCGAGGTTGAGGTTGAGCCTCTCTGCATTATTTGGGGTCAGGAGAGAGATTTTTTTCACAATTAGCACCTGCTTATGGGCCATACCAGTAAAAGACCATAGGGAGCTTCTCTGCAATAGATTAGTTTCTTAGGACACAGAATCACAGAGTCACAGAATGTTGGGGATTGGAAGGGACCTCAAAAGATCTCCTAGGAATTTTTCTATGTCCTTGATTCTCCCCACCCACCCGTAGGAACCTCCCCATGGGGAATGGGCTGTACCTGAGCACAGAGCTGAGGGAAGTCCTCCACCTGGCAAAGGCTTGGGAGAAAGGGAAGGAGAAAGAAAGCCTCGTTATTTTGAAGGTAAATGGTGAAATGGACTTGCAAGAAAACAGGAGGGGAAATCTGGCCCTGGGTTTGAACAGAATCATTGGTGTCATCTGAGACAGGGAACAGGGTCACAAGCTTTCCTGGGATTCACCCTTCAACACCACCTTTAAATACCGCTTCAGACTTCAGAGTGAACCTTAGGCACAGCCAGAGCACTGCTGCCCTCCTGCCTGTCTTGCTTTTCCACTGATTCCTTCTGTTCCACCTTTCTCATTGCCCAGGTATCCCATTCTCACCACCTCCTGCCAGTTACTGATTCTCAGCCCTCCTTACCCTCCAGATCCATCCAGCCCGTGGCCCTGGAGTTCTGGATCTCAGCTGCAATGCTTCTGGAGATCCTACAAGATGGAGAGCAGAAATGGAAGAGATATAGGTAAGCAGGATGAAAGCTCTTGTAGTGAACAACAAGGTGTGTCTTGCTGCTGTGTTTGGCTTGAGTGTTAAATGCTCCTCTTAAGTCTGAACTTTACGGGTTTGTAAAAATGTCGTATGCACCTGCAGGATTCCACAAGTGAGAAATAACAGCTTTCCCCGTCAAAGAGCCGGTGTCTCTCGTTTGGTAAAAGACACACCACACGTTACAAAAAGCTGACATCCTCCTTTCCAGTTTGTGAGGAAGGTTTCCAGTCTGCTCTGAACACAAAGACTCTTTGAACCTTTGTTGGGTGCTGAAGTGTAGGTCAGGGCACAGAATCACAGCCTATCTGCTAGGTAAAAATTACAGTTGAGTGAAATAGATGTAAAACACATGGTGATTGTGGGAGAAACACACGCGGAGTGAGTGCCAGAAGACAAACCTTTATTTATTTGGGGTTCTGACACGAAGGGGCCGTGTTCTGTGTCGTTGTCTGTGCAGCACCTTCGCACCTCGCGTGACCCAAGGGGGGAGGTTTTATCCTCCCTCCATCCCATGCTCCCACCGCTCGCCCTGGGCTGGCACTGACACACATGCTCCCACAATGGGGCCGGGAGTTCCCCGGGGACCAGCTGGCAAACAGTTCTCTGAAAAACATCAGCCTGCAGCTGGATCCAGCTGCCAAAGCATCAGCAAGGAAGGGATGTCAGGATATGAAGCTGGAGGGGGAGCTTGAGGTATTGGCTAAATCCTGGCACAAACAAGACTATTCAGTTTTCAAATTAATTAGGTGGTTGGCATCTCCCTCGTGCAAGAGACAGAAGTCAGGGCAATTTTTGAGTCTGTGTTTCCAAAGACCAGTTGTAGCTGACAGCACTGGAGAGCAGGAGGGCTGGTAGGGTGACACAAACTGGAGCAGG
>NW_010300386.1:0-701 GCF_000700745.2 Antrostomus carolinensis | reverse complement strand
CCTCGTGTTAAAGAACAAAACTGGTTTTGGGAAGCAACTTGAGTGCAGGAGTGAAATTCTTCTCAGCTGGATAAAGGGATTGCTTTTTTTTAACACACTAGCAGACAGGTGACTCTATAAGTAGGCAGGTATTTTGGTGAGGATTTGTGACATGGCACCACACCTAAACATGAGCGAGGGAAGGTTTCTTTGGCCAGGCAGGCAGGAGCACAACAAGCTCCCGTGGCTCAAATCTGGAGATAAGAGGGTATGATGAACGTTGGAACCGCTTGCCTAGGGATAGAATGGATTCATTTTAACTCCACGATTCCAAATTGTCTTTCTGATGTGTATATTGTAGCTGTACCAGCTGTTTGGGGTTTGCCATAGGAGTCACCCAGGGAAACTGTTTTCCCAGAAAAGCCTGTCTTACACGGGAGATCAGACTCTCTGATTACAGGGTCCCTTGTAGCCTTAAAACATCTGAATGCAGGCAGCAGGGCGTAATTCTTCCCCCTTCATGTTCCACCCAGATAAAGGCCAAAAGGCATTCACCAGTTTAAAACCCTGCTTGTATTTCTGCGCAGTCAGTCAGTGGAAGACGATGATGATGATAATTACACCTAAAACTATCAGCAATTCTCTAAAACCTTAAAAACCAGAGTTTTATTGCTGTGTTTTGCATCTTTGAGCTGAACTGGAAGGTATAACAAGATGGAAAC
>NW_010300385.1:0-5629 GCF_000700745.2 Antrostomus carolinensis | reverse complement strand
TTGGATCAAGATTTTCCAGTCGCCGTTGCTGCTCCACATTCAGGCAAAAGTTCTTGTCCGTAGAGCACTAGTGACTGTAGAAACTACCACCATAAAGGCCTTGGGTGCAAATGGAAACCACTATGAACCTTTCCTAAGCTTATTTTAGATGTTGTGTGGTGGCACATCCTGCAGCTGTTACAGTTCTCTGCAACACTGCCTATGAAGTCTGCATATGAGAAATGTCTTGCTTCCTGGATCATTGCCATTGCTTTACGTCTGTCTGGTGGAGCTCCTACTTCTGCCAGAATCAGAGTGCTGAAATGTTGCCTTTTTAGAAATTCATGACATGTGAGTAACTGCAAGAATAGCAAGAAAAACAGTGAAGTGTTGAATACATTGGTTACTTCCAACTCCATTGCTGAATATTCAATGCTGTTCTTTCTGACATACTGCTGGCTTGCATAGTACTTTTTCTTTACTCTGAAAATGAATTATCATGCTTATGGGTCTGTGTATAATTGCAGCCTCATTCACCATTGCACACAGTACACTTCCCTGAGACACTGAGTTGTTAGAGTATTAGGTTTCAGACAGGTTTTGGGTATGTTTGGAGATCTATCATCTTCATGGAGCTACTGTTCTCTGTAACAAATTCTTATTAAGTACTTTACCTTAGGTGTTTTCATTGCTGGAGATCTAATTTCCAGAAAGTCAGCTGTCCATTAAATACTATTTGTACAGTTTTTGAAATAAATTTTGGTCTCATATCCCTAGTTTAATTTCCATTGACACAACCGACTTCAGCTGAGTTGCTCCAAGTATAAGTCCCTGTGATAGAAGGAAGAATTTTTCCCTCCTCTTTTCAGCCAAAGTTGTGTGTTTTCAATGCTTGGAAAACTATAATCTTCCCTCTTTCTGACTTGTTCGATGCTTACCAGAATCCCCTGAAATCTATGAGAGAGATGAAATCATTCACTTTACTTGGTACCTCAGTGATGTAATCCCACACCCTTAAATACTTGCATTGCTTTCCAGTCTACTTTGTATTTCAACACTTTATTATTTGTATACTCCTTCTGGTACTGAAATACCTGTATAACTTATGCTTAAAAGATACATGCAGATATAGATGCTCTCCTCAAAGATTTCACACAGTTTTGCTTCTGTTTGTCTCTTGCCTTTCTTTTTTGCTTTCCTAGCAATGCACTTTTCTCTCCAACTTTTCCACATTATTCATCCATCTCTCTCATTTAATTTCCAAGACCTTCTGCTGAGCTTGGAATTTTCCCTTGGACCACAATAGTCTGCCATGACTTTCCCCTTTAAGGCCCTCAGATTCAGTATCTCTGATCTTATTTCCACTGCTAAGCAATAGTTTAAAGCTTTTTGCCCATCATGGCTACCTCATATTAACCTAAAAATCTAAGTAACAAATGTTAACTTCCCTTTGAGTCAGATGGTAGAAACTGATCCTAGGCTAGAACTGTGAAAGTATGATGCCTTGTGTTCCGGCCATGTGCATTGTATTCCTTTGTATTACTCGGAATGGAAAGCAATGAATACAGAGCTTCTGAAATGGAGATCTGTTTCAGGTCCCAAGTAAAACATGCTCTTGGCATATTCTGTCACAATGTGGAATATTCCACAATCCACACCCTGGGCCTATGTAATTCTGTAAACAGTCAGTAGTTGTACATCTAAATTTATGCCAAAAGTAGGTTAACTGTAAGGAGAGATGAGCTCAGCCTGAGTTAGTCTCTGTTTCTGAAATCGTAGCTCTTACTTTCTTGACGTGAGAATTAGCTGTGTGCAAGAAGACATAATCTCTATGTTAAAGATAGTACTTATGTTGACTACAAACCATAATAAGCCTTGTGAAAGTATAGCAGAGTGTCAGGTTGACACAAATTTCTTGTATTTGTGTCAACAAATTTTCACAATATTCTTGCTTTAGGAATCACAAAGGTTGGTGTCGCTCAATGGGGGACAGATATTTACTCTTGTTGTGTCCATAAAAGCCATCTAATATTGTTCCGGGTGCTCTCATTTGCTAACACCTAGCCTCGCAACAAGTGGAAATGACTTTCCCTTTATCACCAATAAACAAGTGTGCAAACAGGTCTCCAAACAAAAACAAATAAACAAAAAAAATCACCCCCCATTCTCCAAACAAAAACAAATAAACAAAAAAAAAAACAACCCAAAAAAACCCCCACAAACAAACAAACAAACAACAAAAAAAACCACCCTGAAAGAATCTGTGTCATGATGCAGCATGGTCTATTGAGGAGGCTGAGGGGAAACCTTATTGCTCCCTACAACTACCTGAAAGGAGGTTTTAGTGAGGTGGGTGCTGGTCTCTTCTCCAAAATAACAAGTGATAAGACAAGCCTTAAGTTGTGCCAGGGGAGGTTTAGGTTAGATATTAGGAGAAAAAATCTTCACTGAAAGGGTTGTCAAGTACTGGAACAGGCTGCCCAAGGAAGTGATGGAGTCACCATCCCTGGAGGTATTAAAAGGATGTGTAGATGTGGTGCTTAGGGACATGGTTTAGTACTTTAGTGGTGAACTTGGCAATCCTAGGTTTACCACTGGACTAGATGATCATAATGGTCTTTTCTAACCAAATTATTCTATGATTCTATTATATGATTAATGAAACTACATTTATTTCTGTGTTTGCCCAATACTAACCCAACTTTCACAGTTGTTTAGAGCAGGAAAATTTCACTGATTTGAGTTCAGATCAGGGTTTAGGTTCCCCCAATCCATGAATTTCCTCATTTCATAGAGAACCAATAATCTTTCCATGGAGAAAATCAGATAATTTTAAATTCCTTTATTACTAGATCTTTTGGGGTACAGAAAAATAATCTGTAACTACTTCTGCTTTCTGCATTATTACTGTCATTTAAGCAGCTATTCTTTAGTTCAAGCAAACAAGAATTTTACTGTTCTCCATAGTTGCATAATTAATCTGTAAGAACCTTGACATTTCAAAGAATGTGGTATTCCTTCCCTTTGCTGGTCATCTGCATATTTCTCTCTAGATTTCTGGCTTGATATTTACACTTAATGAATGAACATGAACCCAGACTCTTGAAGTCTGATTGGTTTTATTGTGATTGACTAACCCACAGAGGATAAAATGTTGAGTGTTGTTTCCTTTATTAAAACCTAGTCTGCTCCAAGCTGCAGAGGTGAAGAATTTGCCAGATCCCTTAGAAGCTGTGAGCAGTCCAGGATCTGAGTCTCTTGGCTGTAGTAGTAAGCAGGAAAATTTGCCACTTTAGTATTATCTAGCATGCCTCAAAGTTGTGTAAATCAGTTTGGGCTAATTTTTTACAGCATATACCAGTGTGGCTTTGTGAGTAGTGTGACTGAAAGAACATTAAGCCAAAGCTGAGTATTTCTAGGCCCACACAATGAATGAAATCACTGTTAGGCCATTGGTTGTATATATCACAACATGTGGTTTAGTTGAGATATGATTGAGAGCTTGAGAGATTTATTTTCAGTGTCACTCTCTCTTGTTTTTCCGTGGTAGTATGAAGATGTCCTTCTATTCCAAGACATGTGGTATGAGAATAAGGACATTCCCTCAATCTGTTGAAAATGCAAAGAAAAATCAGTGTACAGTATTCTTTCTTTTTTTTGAAATATCCTGATATATTAAAGGGAATGGTCTGCTTGTCCTTGAAGAGTCACTCAAGAAGTAACTCAAGAACAGTGCTTGGTACCTAGAGCTCACTGGAAAATTGCAAGTACCTGACCTTTTCTTCATGAATTTCAGTCCCCAGGAACCTATTGGGAAAGAAGATACCACATAAATTAGGGCAAGAATCCAATGAGATATTAGCCAGACTAAAAAAGCCTGGGCAGTAATTCTGTAATGTGAGATCTTCATGGTTAAACTTGGGTTTGACATGTGTAGCTGAAGGTAAACGACCCCTGCATATATTGACCTATTTTTTTCAGGCGAGAATATTTCCCCTATAGATCACCTCCTGTGGATCTCTGATATAATACTCTTCCAGTTGGACTAAAAGCAATAACCTCCTTGCAGTTGTTCCCATAACTATGTGTCTGATGCGAGGTGCAGAGGCAATTACCATTAACTTCGGTGGTCTTTGGATCTAGCACAGGAAGAGCTGCAGGAAATCACCTGAGTGCAAGGCTTTAAAATGCTAGCTAGTATTAGCTGGTGACAGGCTAATGATGAGGCAGACACTGTACTTGTTATTAGAAACATTTTCTTCATGAAAGAAAAATTTTCTTTGAAGGACTTAGCAAATCAGCCCTTAAGAGACTTCATTGCAGCTACAAGTACAATTTGCTCCCATCTCAATTACCTGTAGGCTCTGCTCTGTCCTGCTGCATTTGAAACAGGTTTCTGTAGCACTGACACCAACTCAGCAGTTGGCATAAGTGGAAGGGAGTCACTCAGCAGCAGCTGGGAAGGGCATTTCAGCAGACCAAATCTAACCTGATATCAGACGCTGAGCCCATTGATCCAGAAAGTGTTGTCATTTCAAGGTTAAGTGCACAATCTGGAGATGTTATGTGGGAGGGCCAGCATTGTATTCATATAGTGTGTACCTAATGTATTTAGATTCAAAGTTAAATATGCACAACTTTTCCTCAGTAAACAGTGCTGTATAGATTAAGTGTTGAAAATGTTATTTATTGATAATAAAGAACTGATAAGTATTTGAGAACAAACCTTTTTGTGTGTGTGTGCAGATGCTGGTGTTGAATTATAAGTGAAAACAGTCCTTTAACAAATATGTAAGGGTAGTTTATTGATATCACACATAATTTCATACTCCAGTGGCTCCACAAAATGCAATGGAATGTTCTATAACAATAGGATAAAATCACAGCTTTAAACTTAATCTACCTGTAAGATGAGGGAGAAAATGTTAATTTGTTCTCTTTAGTCTCTGCACGTCAACATCTTCTGTCTATCCTGTAAAGATATACACATGTACACTTCTGTGATGGAAGAACTAGAATAAAAAGTGTGTAGAAACTATTGTTGAACAAAAAACTGCATACATTGCATTTCTGAATGTATCTTAGTCTGTGATTATGGGGGCAACTATCAAGAGTAGATAAATTTTGGGCTTGTCAGTCTTCTGGGAAAAATCTATCACCACCTGCAAAAGCAGCAGAAAGTCTGATAGAATATTTATAAGAATAGGTTTTTATTTTACTGCGTAACTCTCACCTAATAATTTTCCTAACAGCATATAGAAGAATTTATAGGCAAGAGGTTACATCACAAGATGTTTTAATGAAAATTAGGTAAAGTTATTTGTTAGAATCAGCAATTCATTCCCCAGTATAGTAAAGAATAATTCACTTTTTACCATTCAACCAATTATCTGAATTATTTTTTTGGGGAAAATGGATGTAATCTCACATCTGGATATTTTCAAAACTTCAGTAGAGCTGTTATATTTTTGTTTTTCCTTGTATCATCTTAGCACAGGCTAATCATGAACATGATGCACACACAGAGATAAATTCTGTCAAAAATGCTTATCACCTGGTCACTGTTTGTGTTGGGTTTGTATGTGTAGGGGGGGCCATTTTTTTTGGTAGTGGGTGAAAGGCCACCTTGTGAGAACAAAAAGCTCCCCTG
>NW_010300384.1:0-5570 GCF_000700745.2 Antrostomus carolinensis | reverse complement strand
CCTCCCTCCCACAGACCCGAGAGCTTTGTTTCCCCCCGTCTCGGTCTTATGGGCGGTGGTGTCTTTGTCTGGTGCCGGCGCCGTGTTCTGGTGCTGAGGGACTGGCAGAGGGCTGCAGGGGCCGAGTTACAGTTACTCTAGAGAAACGCCTATGTTTGTAAAAACATCTGGCTTCTTTATTAGAAAAAAGGGGGGAGGGGGATGAGAAGAAAAGATAAAGGAGGCTGTAAGCATTTCCAAATGATGGGAACGGTGGGTGAAAGGCTGAGGAGTTAAGATCCCATCTTGTTCAGAGCTGCCTTACCATTAGTGCTCAGACTTCAGACCACAGGTTGCCATTTCAAGCACTCTTTGGATCTAAATATTTTATTATTACCATTATTTCTTAAATAGTAGGAAACCTGTGTTAGCTGTAGCCTCTTGTGTATGTAAGGTTCTAGCTTCTGGCACGGTAAATACTGTAGTTGTATCTCCTCCCTTAATAGACTGAAGATTGATTGTGCCAGTGCCTCACCAAATCAGTCAGGTATCTCAGTGTACAGACAAATTAACAAAAATAGTCTGTGCCCACTTTATAAACTACAAAAAGAGACACTGATGTGCTGATTTTATTGTGACAAAGCAGTTATTGCCATTTAAAAGAAGAGGAAGACGTCCTGTTGGCTCAGACTAATCAATGGATTTTAAAGTTGGATGTCTTTATGTTTATCTCAGAACAAAGTGTGAGGAGGAGATATCCACATTCAGCACTACATAACTCATTTCCCATCTCCAGGGGCAGGACTGATTTTCTGGAGTTCCTGAAGACATTGCCAGGACTCGGTCCCAGAGCACAGGAAACATGGAGATGTGCTGCAGAACTGGATGCTAGGACTTGTGTTGGGCAAAATACTGAATTCTAAACCAAGTCCCACACTAATTGCTTCAGAATGCCTGACAAAGCTATAGTTATTTTGTTTTTCCAGGAATAAAGGCATTTTGCAAGCTATACCACCTAAAATATCAGTCCTTATTCTATACCAATTTGAAAAATCTTTGGAGAGCTACATGAAGCCTGAAGTGCTCCTGAAGTAATATTTCCCTGTTTCTAATAAATCCCTGAACATAGTTACGAGTCCAGTTCCTAACTATTAGAGGTATAGTCTATGTATAGAGTAACTATGGGAATAGTCATAGAATCATAGCATGGTATGGGTTGGAAGGGACCTTAAAGATCATCTCGTTCCAACCCCCCTGCCATCAGCAGGGACACCTTCCACTAGATCAGGTTGCTCAAAGCCTCATCCAGCCTGGCCTTGAACACTTCCAGGGAGGGGGCATCCACAACTTCCCTGGGCAACCTGTTCCAGTGTCTCACCACCCTCACAGTGAAGAATTTCTTCCTAATATCTAATCTAAACCTACCCTCTTTCAACTTAAAGCCATTTCCCCTTGTTCTGTCATTAACTGCCCTTATGAAAAGTCCCTCCCCAGCTTTCTTGAAGCCCCTTCAGGTACTGGAAGGCTGCTATAAGATCTCCCTGGAGCCTTCTCTTCTCCAGGCTGAACAGCCCCAACTCTCTCAGCTTGTCCTCATAGGAGAGGTGCTCCAGCCCTCTCATCATCCTCACAGCCCTCCTCTGAACTCGCTCCAGTAGGTCCACATCTTTCTTATGTTGGGACCCCCAGAACTCAGCTTGTCCTCATAGGTGAGGTCTCATGAAAGCAGAGGGGCAGAATCACCTCCCTCGACCAGCTGACCACACTTCTCTTGATGCAGCCCAGGATACAATTGGCTGCAGCCCAGGATACAGTTAGAATCATCAAATTGAGGGTCTTACATCTCTAAATATTCACCCATTGTCTGCTGAAAGCTGGTTACAAGGAGATGGGTTTTCATGATTATAGAGGTATAAGAAGAGAAAAAAGGAAACTAAAATAACTTGACTTAAAATAAAAGAGGAGTGACAAAGCTCAAAACTTTCCTGTTACTCCTTTTCCTTCCAAACAGTTCACTTTAGCTGTCACAGTTAAAATGAAATCACAAATGGGAAGGAAGGTCACCTTTTCACTGAGGAAACATGCCTAACTGTACAAAAAAGTGAAGTTCCTTGTAAGAGGTCACATGAATCACAGCAATAAAGTGAGGGCTCAGACTATTCCAGCACCAGATCCCCTGGAGGAGATGCAAAAGGAAAGGAATCCAGTTAGGGCTCTAGGACAGCCAAACCGAAGAATATCCTCGTGTAAAGCTGACAGAGATGGTTTCCATTATAACCTCTCCCACCTTGTCTGGGAGAAAAGGAAGTGATACAGCTGTTGCATGATCCCAGAGGGATCATAACTGGCTGTTGCAGGTTAAAGCAGCAGCTGAGACACGTTAATGTCAAAGCTGGGACAGATGAGAATGAGGAAATAACTATGAGATGACCTTTTCCCTTCCCTCTACCCAGGGCACCTTACCTCAGATCTGGAATTATGCCTGTAAAAAAATGAGGATGATGCCCGGTTCTTGGAAGGCGACATGAACCAACACAGCATTATAAAACTGCTAATTGTTATTATATAGGGTATTGCACTTTTGTCGTTTTAACAAGTTTCAATAAAAGTGGGGATATCTTTCTTCTTGCTAAAAATATTATAAAGTCTGTTCCTTTAATAGCCTTTTAAATAAAGAAAAATCCAGAGATTTAAAAACATTTGGCAGAAATGCTAAATTATTGAAATAATAAGACTATGTTAAGTTTATGTTCTGAGGCCAAAAAACTCCTGAAATACCAATGCAAACCAGGAAATGTACAGGCAGCAAGCAAGAAGCACTAAAAATATTTTCAGTCCAAGAACTTCTTTGCAACTTTTGTCCTTGGAAGTTATAATTATCATGCCTACATTCCATTATATTTCTACAAACAACTCTTCCCATTCAGGAAAGCTGCAATATTATTGATTAAAAATCTTTACTTTTTTTCAGCTGAAGGCTATAACGAAGTCTGCAAAAGATGTATCAGAGCAAGAGACCAGGACCCAATATATGGATTTTTCTACAAGATGAGAAACACTGTAGTTGAGTTGAGATCTGTACAAAGTGAAGCACTGCTATCTGGTGGCCAAAAGGCACTTCTGGGTTTTTTTTTTTTTTCTGTCAGAAAAGACAATATACTCTCTCAATTTAACATCCTTCGATAACAGGGTGCTCTAAAAGCTTTCATGATGCTGACATATATGGTTAAATATTATTGTTAAATCCCCATTGTTCTGCTTCCTTTATTTTTTCTATATCAGAATATTACTTGGCACCTCTCCCACTTAAATATATAATATTTGATGAGAAAGCTTAACAAAGAGAAAGGAGAAAACTTCTTTGATCTTTTAGGTTAAATGTAAGTTCATCTGTATGTTCCACCAGTGGCTTTTATGTTCACTGAACTTTGCAGTAGTCGTAACTTTTAATCTAGCAACCAGAAACAAAACTTGTGCTGCTTTGCATAATGCATTAACAAACAAAATCAGCTAAAATGACTGGCAGGAAAAAAAATAGTAATCTATAAAAGGAAGCAGGTAAGTAGACTCCAAGATTTTTAAGTAATGTATTTAAATTTGGATAAGCTTTAGCAAAATAACTGTAGACAGAGCATTGAGTGGAATTAATGAGAACTAATTTTGACTTAATCATTAATTTACTCTTGCCTTCCAATCTTGATGCATCTAAGCTTAAATATTTTAGGAGCATCAGTTGCCAATCAGAATCATTGGATCCTGTGCTCCCAACCAGATCTCCTTGGCTGTACATAGACTGGAACTTACTACAGCCTGTGACCCATCCCAGGGTCTTCACCCATTTTAAGCTCACTCTAGAGTGTGCTGCAGCTCTCAGTACTCACCTGGGTTATATTATGAGTTATTTTGATTAACCCCCATCTGTGACCATTAGAACCTGATCTTTTTTCAAAGGACAACTTTGAAGAGAGATATCCAGCTTTCCAGTGTGTATCAGCTAGCCCCTATATGCTGATCTATGCTGACATCATCTGGCGATAAATTTCTTTGATGTCTTTTTTTGCCATATGGATTTTGCCTTGAGAAACTCACAGGTCAATATTTTCTAATATATAGGAGCACTGTCTTTTCAGAAGCTAGGCTGGCTCTTCTCTTGCTACTTGTTTAGCAGAAAGAACCTATCTTGCAGCAGCATCAGAGCTCCACTCATGTAATCAAAACCTGACAGCTTTTTTGAAGCACCCTTCCTTACAGTTGCACATTCACTATCCTTGCAGAACAAGATGGAAATACTGATGGGAGTTGGCTGGTTGAAACTGATTTTTGACAACTGGACAAAGCTGTTTGGCATGTGTCTTGGGTAAGAACTTGGAATATATATTGAGGATTACATTCCCCTCTTCCAGTGCAAGGTTTATATTAAATTTGCATTAGCAGAGCTTTTAATGGAAGGCATGATTGGTGGTACTGTAAATGTACACTTGGTAATGAATGTTGATCAAATTCAACTATGCATGTCTTCAGACATGGGCCTTGCTGCCATGATCTAGACACTCATCACACCAGGATTCCATCAGTGCCATTGTTTCCCTTCTATGTTGATCTCAGGCAAAAATAATCAGGTTGCTTAATTAGAAGTATATAGTTATGGAAGTAAACAAAGCCATGATTTCCAGCCCTGGAATCATAAGCCTGGAAGTTTGAGCAGGAGTAAAATTGTGATTCCAGAAATAGTCTCAAGAAGAAATGTTTAAGAGTTGCCTCTGTAATACCCATGGATCTTTTGACTTCTGGGTAGACTTCAAGGGATGGTGTCAGCTTACACAATTAAGTGTGGCTTCAGATCTGCTTGAAATCACACCTTTCTCCATAAATCAAACAAACTCTTGGGTGACATCAATACAAATTAAATGGTAGCAGAGCCTGTTCTTTGGCCTTGAGGCCAACTGACATGTCTAGCCACATCCATACTATTAAAGTCTCCTAGCTTCCAGAAAAGGGTGGCTGAATATAAACTGCCTGTTGGTACGTAGTTGTTCCTGGCTGGGGCCAACCCCTGAATCATGCTCAGGAATTGTTTGGGATCACACTACTTGCTATGGGACAAAACTAAGACAGGGCTTACCTTCAACTCATGAGGCATAATGTCAGATAACAGGTCTATAGCTATGAAGAAGTAAAAATGATTAAAGGTCATTTTCTCCATCTTCTGATTTGAGGCAGGTTTAAACATAATTCTCAGAAAAAAAATCAGTGAAGGGTATTCCACAGCCCAGAGGCCTTCTCTTTCTTTGCCAAACTATCCTTGCAGAATATTTCTCTTAATACAGAATCACAGAATGTTAGGGATTGGAAGGGACCTCGAAAGATCATCTAGTCCAGTCTACAGTAGGTCACACAGGAAGGCATCCAGGCAGGTTTGGAATGTCTCCAGAGAAGGAGACTCCACAACCTCCCTGGGCAGCCTGTTCCAGTGCGCTGTCACCCTCACTGTAAAGAAGTTTTTCCTTATGTTTACATGGAACCTCTTATGCTCCAGCTTGCACCTGTTGCCCCTTGACCTACACCACTGAGAAGAGCCTGGCTCCATCCTC
>NW_010300383.1:59421-73965 GCF_000700745.2 Antrostomus carolinensis | reverse complement strand
GGTTTGCCCGGGTGTTTGGCGGAGCCTTTGATCTCCGCGTCTGCAGCGAAATACTCACTTCGGGACTCGGTTCTTTGTATCGCCCGCCCGCAGCAGGTGCCGGACCCCGCTCCGGCAGGTCGGCGACATCAGCCCTTGCCGGCTGCTTTCTACCCGGTACCGTCTTGCAATTGCGTTTCAGGTAAATCCAGTAATTCGGCGCCAGCGACGGTGGCCTTTCAACAGTTTCTCCTGCCCTAACGAGAAATAACTTCAGGACCGTCTTCAAAGCGTACTCGAGTTCCGCGAAACGGGAGTTCGTTCTTCAGGGGTACTGTGCTGAAAGCTGCTGGTGGCAGGTGAGTGGCTGCAGCGCAGGTGAGTGGCTGCAGCGTGATGGAACACCGGGGAAGGGGAGAGGGTTCCCCCCAAAATGTGTTTCCCCGTCTGGTTTGCGCAGAAGACAAGAGCAGTCTGGCAATCGCAGAACAGACTGGTCTTCAAATTAATGGCTCAAAAGTAGACTTTCTGTATGATTTTGTGCAAATTGCTGGATTTCTTATATCTCGTTTCTCTGTCAAATGAGAAATGAACACCTGACTACTTACTAAACAGTCATTTTGTTTGACATATCCCTATTAAACACAGACAGGGACAGAAACTTGTGTCTGTGCTATTCTCTGTTAGGTGGATCTCCATGAGGCA
Source organism: Antrostomus carolinensis (assembly GCF_000700745.2). NCBI lineage: Eukaryota > Metazoa > Chordata > Aves > Caprimulgiformes > Caprimulgidae > Antrostomus > Antrostomus carolinensis. The sequence continues at coordinate 73,281 of NW_010300383.1, read as the reverse complement.
TGAAGAGGGGCTGGGCTGAATTTAGGAAAGATTGCAAATGCCTTGTCAAATGTAGCACTTCTTCATATCTGCAATTTATTTTTAAATGCTCCACCCTTTTACACTGAGTGCTGTAATAGTCTTCCCCGTGCCTTAGGGGAAATGGACAGACTGTTCAGCTGGATGATGGGATAGACCTCAATCCATTTTTAAACTGGACTTTATGTTTTTAATAGCTTTTTTCATCTCGTGCTAATTACTCTGATAATTCAGTAATTCATAGGACTTCTAGAACATTGAGCAGAACTTGGTTTTCTTAGAGCAAGTGTTTAGTAATGTCCTAATTCAGCATTCCTTAGCAAAGTTTATTGATAGCTGTGACCACAGAACTGTTAGGTATAGTTACTATATTACCATGTTGTATTCTATATATTTTAAGGTTAATTAAATAATTCTGGGAATTTCTGTTGCCAGTCAAGAGCACTCAGGAGCGCTAGGGTCATCTTTGAACGGGCTATTCAGAGTAATTGAGATCATTCAGAGGAGTGTTTGCCAAGTAAAGCCAAAATGCCCTGACATTCTTCATACACTAAAAATTATACACTTTTCTTCATCTTTTTATTTACTTTAGCTTAGCACTTGCCTGAATTGAACCATAAATCTCTTATGATTTTTTCCCCCCCCCCCCCCCCCCCTCCTTTGAACTGCCAGATATATGCTGAATCTTGCATGCATAAAGGACTACCTCTTTCTGACCTGGTCATTATCCTTGAGAAACTGTTGAAACCCTAGGAAAATGGTAAGTTTTGTACACTTTTTTGTTTAGATATTACAATGCAGAAAGTTGTTTAATAGGTTAAAGTGTATCCCAAGGACATTTTAACAGTTATTTTTAAGTTAATGGTGACTGTGGCATATATTTTCTAGTTTAATACAGCTATTGCCACATGCAAATATTTGAATTTACCTCATAGAGCCTTATGTCTTTGTAATTTAAGTGCATTGTTGGGTGCTCTGAAAAATATTGTTTCCTCCTAATTATTGTTTTTTGAAATAAATCAGAGAAGGAATCAAAAGGTTAGCCTGTGCTTGAACTAAAAAAGCTCATTAGTTGTATGAGTCAAAAAGATCCGTAAGGAGATATTTTTATTTTCTTTTGCATTTACTTTTATTTGGCTCCATTTAAAGTTTATTTTTTTAAGCTAACATTAAACTATTTGTCTTTTAGTACTATTTTGCTATGTGTTAACCTCTTAGCTGTAGTAAATATTGAGAAGTATTTCTGAGGGGGATAGTTCACAGAATCACAGAATGACTGGGATTGGAAGAGACCTCTGGAGATCATCCAGTTCAACCCCCCTGCCAAAGCAGGTTCCCTACAGCAGGTTGCACAGGACAGTGTCCAGGTGGGTTTTGAACATTTCCAGAGAAGGAGACTCCACACCCTCTCTGGGCAGCCTGTCCCAGGGCTCTGGCACCCTCACAGTAAATAAGTTTTTCCCCATGTTTAAGCAGAAGCTCCTGTGTCCCAGCTTCTGCCTGTTGCCCCTTGTCCTATCGCTGACCATCACTGAAGAGTCTTGTCCCATCCTCTTGACACCGGCCCTTTAGATATTTATAAACATTAATAAGGCTCCCTCTCAGTCTTCTTGTCTCCAGGCTAAGCAGACCCAGCTCTCTGTCTTCCCTCATAAGAAAGATGCTCCAGCCCCTTAATCATCTTTGTAGCCCTCCGCTGGACTCTCTACAGAAGTTCCCTGTTTCTCTTGAACTGGGGGGCCCAGAATCAGACACGATACTCCAGATGCAGCCTCACTAGGGCAGAGTAGAGGGGGAGGAGAACCTCCCTTGACCTGCTGGTCACACTCTTCCTAGTGCACCCCAGGATTCTATAGGCCTTCTTGGCCACAAGGACACATTGTTGGCTCATGGTCAACTGGTCATCCACCAGTACTCCCAGGTCCTTCTCTGCAGGGCTGCTTTCCAGCAGGTCAACCCCCAACCTGTACTGATGCCTGGGGTTATTCCTCCCCAGGTGCAGGACCCTACACTTGCCCTTATTGAACTTCATCAGGTTCCTCTGTGCACAACTCTCCAGCCCATCCATACCTCGCTGGATGGCAGCACAGCCTTCCGGTGTGTCAGCCATTCCTCCCACTTTAGTGTCATCAGCAAACTTGATGAGGGTGCACTCACTCCCTTCATCCAAGTCACTGGTGAATATATCGAATAGGACTGGACCAAGTACTGACCCTTGAGGAACACCTCATACATCTTGATCGCAATTTTTTAAGCTCTTATGTCCCTACTTCATTTTAAGTACAAATTCAGTAGAATTCCCATCTTGCACAAAAAAATCCAAGAGGTATAAGAATGGAAATTTGCAGGATCATAATTTTTCTTGTCCTGGTAGCGATACTTATCATTAGGGTCTCCCATTTGGCTCAGAGTACACATTAAGTTTCTTTTAGCATATAATTGTTTCAGAAACTCTTTATCTTTCCATTTTATTCACCATATCCCATTTTATCATTGACTCATTGTAAAATGTAAGATTTACTCTTAATCTCTTTTTTTAATTATGTGTATATTGAAAGGCTTACCTGTTACCAAATACCACTTCTGATGTGAATTTTAAAAAAGCCTACAACATAACTGATGTTGAGGAAAAGAGCTGAAGGAATCACTTAAGCGTATTAACTTCAGTAATGTGAAAATAAAATAACCTGCTATGTGCTTGAATTGGCAGAAATGTCTCTGTGCCTTGCTAAGAAGCAGGATGTCGCAGAATTTTTGTTTTCACTTATTTTACTCAGCATACTTCAATAATCTTGTACTACTTTGGATGGTCACCAAGGAAAACAGTAGTGTTGGTAAGACAAGTCTTCAAAGCTGCTGTAAGTGCTGTGCACTCAGGAAAATAGGCTCTCAGAATAATTTTTTAATTTTTTTTTTTTAAACTCAATTAGAGTGTAGCCTCATTCCCTTGTCATTGCTGTCCCCCACTCCAAGCCCACACATGCACAAAGGAAATGTCCCAAGGACTGAAGTAGCATTTAATTCTATCCCACAATCTGGTTTGATAGCGGGTAAGTTTGCAGCCTGTGTGTTGTATTGGACATCTTCCAAGTGAAAATTGGTCTTTATATTGAGGTCAGCAATTTTTTATTTAGAGCCACTATGCTCTATAAACCGCAACTGATTGCTTTTCTGTGTGTAATCTGTTGACAATGAAAAATGGCTGGACATTTGGATTTGGGAGGGCATGGAGTTTTTTTGCTGTTTGGCCAAGCTATTAGTAGTAAGGGAAATAAGAATCCAAGGTTCCCTGGAAGCCTGCCTGCTCCATGTGACAGTGTAGCTTTGAGCCTAGTGCTGAAAACCTGATTAATGGGGAATTACTGTCCATTAAAAGAGGGCGAGATCAATTGTGCAGATCACTGGAGAGTGAGTGCTCAGGTACCAGTTAAGTAAAACTGTCAAGTTAGTTCTCCTTTGAGACAGTTTCTGAACAGTAGGTGTATGGTCATGTATGTTGATATAAGGTTATTGGGAAAACCAAAAAAGTTAAAACCATTCCTCCTTTGCTATTTTTCTGTTGTAATAACATGCTGTTTAATAGGAAAGCATTTTCACACCTGGTGCAGATTGACTTTGCAGCCCTACAAACACTGTAGCAAAGTTCAGAGCTGACAAAAGAGCCATTCAGTACAAACCCAAACATTTTTACATGAGCTGGTGACTTGAATTCTATCCCTACTGATACTAATAACAGTGTCCATGTCTTATTTTCCCTTATAATGAATGCTAAGCAGCAATATTTTTGACATTTTCAGCAGAGAGGCAAAAGGTTCTGTAGTGTGAAGACTGTTGCATAAGCTGTGTGTTGTCAGGCATTTTGGCAGAGGTACAAATTTTCTCTCTGTGCTATATCTGTTCTGTGTAAACAGAAACTCAGTCCCTAGGGCTATCAATCTGGCATCTTTCATCAGCACTAAATTTACTGCAAATATTTTTTTGTGTGCGTGAAAAAAAAAAAAAAAGGGCTATTAAACCTTTGTGGACAGGAGTAAAAACATTCAAATAGGTACATCTTCTGTTTACATCTCTCAGAATTCCCTTCCATTGATGAGCACATTCTGCTGACTGTTCACTCAGCCCATGTTTGTGTGCGTATCTGGTCATAAGTCTTTCATTGGAATGCTCTGGCAATGTTATCTTGCTCAAGAGCTTGTCACACTAATTTTAAAAAAAAATTTTTCTTTTTACTTATCCACTTAACATCACTATAGTGATGTCTTTGAAAATGTGTTGCTAACTTACAAGGGAAGTGTAGGGGAGAAACAATGTTAGTGTCAAATATTTCTGGAGAGAAATTCTGGTGTGTTCCTTGCTTGCTTTTTAGGAACAGAGTACTTAGGAGCATGAAGATTTTTCTGCTGTTGTTCCGATACACTGCTCCATCTGTGCAAACTGAACTTCTAACATGTGGCCTTATAATGTGAGCTTTAACAATGCTTTTCTCCATCCATGGGAATAATTTAATTTTCTTGCTTTATTTTGTTTGGAAAAATAATATTACACTGCAGGGCAAATTGAGGTTAATTAAAAATAACGTTAGGAATTAAAAAAAAAAAAACCCACACAACTGCTTCTAGTATTGTTTTATCTTTGTAATATGAGCATGTTAGGAAGATTTGTAGGTTCACTTGGTGAATACATCCTTGAAATAATAAGGAAATTTGTAATGTATGTTTTGAAGGTACTTTCCTAATGGTTAAAACTTGGAATTTTTTGTGCTTAGCCTCAAAGTGAGGGCATGATGATCTTGCCACTTTAGACCAACGTTTCAGCTGGAGCTGCACCACAGTTCAGGTGTTGTTAGTTCTGTTGTTACAGTGGACTAAAGGCAAAATAAACAACTTGGGGGCAGGGGTTACATTCACAGTGCAGAGCTTACACATTTGATCCCAGGGAGATGTCATGACAGCTGGCATATAAAATTACACTTTCTCCAATGTTGTGTTGGTTTCTTATTTGCATTTCTCTTTTTCTCATGTAAGACCATTAAAGTCTACTATTTTAGCACTGAAACAGGACATCATTAGTACAAGGAGAAATAGTAATCATTCAATATCTCTATAGGCTGTAAATATCCTCCTCTCTTTGCATCATTTAAACTATCTTGGTTTCAGTTTTAAGTTAAATAATTTTTTATCCTCTTACAGTACTGATGCTAGGTTTTATTGATGATTGTGATATTTGTGAATTTTTAATGGAAAGATGCTTTTTTAATGGCAACTACTACTTAAAGTAGTCTTAATAATAAGAGTTTTCTGAAAAACTGGTCTAAAACAAGTTAGATCTCTGTTTACAGGCTCAGGGATCACAAACATAAATTCAAATTCTAATAGAAAAACTGATAACTGTGAGCTTCAGAAAACCTCTCCAAGATCTATTAATCAAAAGTATGTGTCAATTATTAGAGACAGCTTATATAGCCAGCATCTACTTACACAATTAAAGCTGAAATTAGTTACCTTAAGAACTTCCTGTTGGAACGGGGAGAGTTGAAACAGCACTCAGGGCTAAATTCACCACTGGATTTAAGTGGTCACAGCTTCATTAACTTCAGTCAGGCTACACCAGTGATTAATTTTGTGGGGACTGTGATTTGTTTAGCATAGGCCTCTTCTGGTTTATACATGACTGAGTTTCTCACTCATGCATTTAAAAGTAAAAAGCCTGACCAAATTTAAGTGTCTGTTTTATACCTCTGTACAGTCCTTTTATGGTCCCCTTTACCAAAGTATCTATTTCACAGTCTTTTTAATGTATTCATCTTTGTTACGTCCCTGTGAAATAAAGCTCTATTTTGTAGTCAAAAAATTAATTAAAGATGCTGTAACAGTTTGACAGACTTCATTTAGGACGTTCAGAACAAGGAAAGGATTTGATCTCAGTTATTTGTATCTACCACCAAATAATGTAGAAACTAGACTATCTTTCCCTTCTAAAATATAAAACCATCTAGTGCAACATTTTGGTAGAGGTGCTGGGTATTCTGATTTTCTACTGATGGCAATTACTGAAGCTCTAACAATTAGCTGTGTTCTTAATTAACCTTCCAATTGGACCTACAGTTTTGATAACAAAAGAACCTCAAGTATGTAATGCTTGCAGACAATAATTGTTTCATAAATTTTATAGACAGATTTCCATTCTACTTGTGGTTGCTTGTGGCCTTGATATGATTTAGGACCTAACTGAAGGTTTTGTCCATGCTAATTTTCTTTGTATTGATGAGGGATATAAAACTTGCTCATCCTTCAAGTATAAATTATAGAATTCAATCTTACTATGAAATTCAAATGTAGAAAGTCTTGAACACTCTTGTTTCTTTAGATGGGCAATTTTTAGATAATTGCCTCGTTCTTCTCGCGTCTCCATTTCCAGGGACTGTGTTCTGTCATTTCTGCCTTTTCATGGATTATTTAAAGTTCTTACCTCAGATCCTGAGATTTTACATCATTGTGTGGTTTTTAGCTACCTCTTAGGAGGTGGTAGGATATATCAGCTTTCTCAGGCCCTAGTAGAGTAAAGATTTGGATAAGAGTGAGGTGAGCTGATTAGTTCTCATAAAAATAGTCCTTACTGATTTGCAGGACTTTTTTTTTTCTTTTTTTTTTTTTTTTTTACCCCATAAGAAAAAAGTACCCATCCTAGAAAAGATGCATAAATTTGTCTAGTAGGAAGTTTTTAATTTTTGCTATACTTTGGAACATGTGCATAAGTTTGATTACAAAGTGTAACAGCAGTCTGGGAGTTGTTCAATTAGAAGGAAAATATGAAAATCAAAAAAGGCAAATTACTTCTCCTCATAAGACTTAAAAGGAGATCCGTGCATCCCAAGGCAGAACCAGTCACTCAAAGGTTATTCCTGACCGATGTTTGTCTAGACTGTTTATAGAAGTGCTGCAGTGACAGGAGTTCTCCGTCCTCCTGAAACAGTCTATTCTACTGCCTTTCTGCCCCTACCTGAGATATGTTCTGGTGTTTTGCTGCAGACAAGAACAAAAGATCAGCACATCAAATGGTGAGGTCCCCTTTTATTCTCACACCATTCAGTGAAATAAATTTGTGTTTGTGAAGGTTGAAATCCAGAACTTTTCAGACAGTTGGGAGACTGATCGTTGTTTATTTTGAGTGCTGAAGAAGAGCTTGTTTGTGTGCGATTTTTTGTCTGAAGTCAGTTGTATGTTCTAATAAAAGATACTATTTATTCCCAGACAAACCTCTTGTATTTGGCTGCTGACTGAAACCTTTTTATAGTAATGTTAAATGTGGAAGAGTAGATTATGCCTAGCAGTATATGTTTATCATTGTTTATTAAAGCCATGAATAAGCAGTATGACTAGGAAACTTAGAAGTTGAAAATAGCATGTGGAACTTCCTCTCAAATCTGCTGTTTATAGATGTAAAGATCATCATGTCTTTAAATGCCACTGCCACTCGAGAAATGTCACTTTGATATCAGAGGTGCCAAACCACTGAAGTGTTCATGCTCAGATGTTTTTGTAAATTCAGTGAAATTAGATAAACAACTCCTGTGTCTGAATATTTCTTGGAGGACAGCAGATTTAACATGTTTGAAGAGGTAGACCTCCTAAACCATGTGTCTGACATAGAAGCAGAAAGCACATATAAAGCTATTTTTAGTCCTAGTACATTATTTCAAAGCCAAACGTAGGGCAAACTGAACAGTCAGGAGGATGCTAATGAGATTCTCTGATAGCGAGGCTATCCAGTAATGGGATTGGACGTAAGACTGTCTTGTGAAATGATAAACTACTAATGAGTCCGTGCTATAAGACAGCACAACAGCATGGTAATTTTTTTCTGCGGAAATGTATGGTTGGATGATGGAAGTATAGAAATAAATATTTTTATTTCCCTTTCTTTAGAAACAGCAGCATTCCAGCCATTACGTGTCGCACGTAAAACACAATGCGGAGCAGAATTTTGCTGGCTGGAAGTCATCTGGCTTTGAGAGATTATTATAGCTAAAGGAATTGCCTACCTTCTTTGTCTGCTGTCTCTTTCCTTGTGCAGCAGATTATGTGATGGTCAAGTACATCAACAGCTAGTACTTTTCTCTGGTTTTGGGGGTTTTTTTCAGCGATCTGGTGATAATGTTCCAGGTTTCTTTAGGTGTATCTTGGCTTCCACATCAGCGGAAGCAGCAAACAATTGTAGAGAAAAACACAGGGGCTTTTTGTTAGCTCCTGTACCAACATAGTAGGCATTGTCCTTTTTCTTGTGAGCTGATGAACTCGTAATGGTATTTTATATGTAGTTTTTAGATAGTGCCACGTAGCTACTCTGTCATCTAGAGTTTCCTCTCCATTGCTGCATCTTCATGTTCTTAGTAAATGTAATTGTTCACAAAATGAGATCAATGTTCTTCCTTGTATGTGGAAATTAATGTGCTATACTAAGGATTTGCAGTACATATTTTGATTTTATATGGCCATGATAGTTTTCACAGTGGTTTGTATTAATTTGTTCATGTATGAACATGAAATGAGATAGTAACATTTAAATGTGGTCTTGTAATGTGTCTTTACACCAGATATCAGAAAGACCAACAGATTGATTATTTTTAAGAAATATTTGGGTTAGATTTAGTCATTTGTTAAATTTCAGTGTTTGTACAGTTTTCCTTTTTTGTTCTAGTGGTAGAAACACCAATTCTGTAGAGATAATGGTTTTAAAACAATCTTGTTTCCTTTTCACAGAATCAGTGTGATTTATTTTTCTCTAGAACTTGTGAAGCTACTTGTATTTAAAAAAAAATACAAAAGAGAGAGGGAGAAGATAAAAGCTCTGCAACAATAAAGACAATTAAATTCCCTTAATCCTAAGTACTATCTATTTTTTACCTGTCCTTAAACCTGAGACTTGCTTAATTTCTTATTTAAAAGGACAGGGATTCCACATCTCTAGACAGCTTCTTTTGTTGTTTATCTGGCGGCCTTTTCTAGGCTGAATAACTGTTACTCCTGTAGTGCTGTCCCTTCCTCACTAAAACTCTTACCTCACTGTGATCTAGATTCTCTTATTTGTGTACATCTTGTTTTGTGCATATTGTGCAGAAAACAAAAATACATGGCTGTAATTGATTAGTGTCTGGTAGGACATAATGAATTCTCTTGTGTCTGTAATGCTTGCTATGTTATTTCTTGGAAGAAAAAAAAACACTTGGGCTTGCAGTCAGTTTTCTGTTTGGTATCTCTTTATAAGATGCTTTTCATCAGAACAGAATGATTGGTTAAGCCCTATTTCATGTAGATGTGCTTCATTTATTCTAAAAGATAGATTGTGTTCTGTTGGTCTTAGAGAATTTCATGTTATTCCTTTTGGAGCACTTATTGCTATAATTAATTTTGAACTAAATCCTCAAAAATACTTATGACTGCTTCTAACTGCAGATTTTATATAGCTATTGTGTTTTATCATCAAAGTTAATTAAAAGATTGAGTAGAAGAATCACAGGGAACCAATCTGAAATGCCTGTTCAATTTGAATAGAGCAATATAGGTGATATAATGGGGAAACGGACTTTCAAAGAATTAAAAGACTTAAATCTCCCTAATTAACATAGAGTAATTAAGTAGCATGAGAATGAGAGAGGGAAAATAGTGTCTTTGGCAGAGAAGCTATATGAAGACAGTCAAATGGAATAAAAGAATGATTTGCCATAAACCTTGTGAATGTTAGAACCTTTTTAGCCTTTTGCCAGCAGATATGGTGTTATGATCTTGATCTATTCTGTAAGATACTTCTGAGGTCAGTCAAAGAAATACTGTGCTATATATTCAGTAAACACTCACAAAACCCACCAGCTTTCCAAGACAGAGGAGCTTTGTTAGTATGAAAGTTTAGGGGGGCGGTTGGTTTGTTTGTGGTTTTGGTTTGGGTTTTTTAAATGCTCTCTTCAAACTTCAGCTGTGCCAGGTCAGGAAAGATCCAAGTTCTTCCCTTTTTTTTTTTTTTTTTCAATTTTTTTTTTTCCCCAGAATACAGTCCAAACAACTGTATTTAAGGTTATGTTTCCTTAGTAAGGACAGATGGAAGAAAGGCTTTGTACACACAAAAAAATGAGCAACTAAAAACATTGTTGAAATTATATGAAGTTATATGAAGTACATGAAAGAACACTGAAGAGCACACACTTTTAAAAAATGAAATTAACCTAAAATGGAAGAGAGTACCATGATATTTCTGTAATGTACATATTGTTTGTCCTAAAGCAAACAAACATACAACTAACTTCTTCAATACAAACTTTGTCTTTTAACCACTCAGTAGGTATTTTCCATCTTATTTTTGATTTGTGCTATAATCACCATGATTATGTGTGCCAGCTGCATGAATCAATCTGTGAGGCAACTGGAACTGAAGCACTTTCATTCATTGGAACCTTTTAACAGAGGTTAGCAGTGTTAGCTTTTTATTTCAATTTTGAGCAACCAGTGAAGGAGGAAAGATGTGCCTAGGAGGAAACTTTTTTTTTTTAGCATGTTGTTTGTGTGTACAGTTTATTTCAATGGCAAAACAGTAAATACAGTAATTGCATGTTAATGGTCTGTTAAATATAGTTCAAATCACAAGTGATTTTAATTCCATTTTTGTTTATAAATGAGTGTTTCTGCTAGTGTATTTAGACAGAGCTAAAGTTCATTCTCACAGGATTTAGCTTCAATTTGGTACCTGCCTGGTGCCTTGGTAAGTCAAAAGGAATAGCAGATAGCAACACTGAAAATCAGGAAGGAAAAAAAGTTTAATCTGGGGTTGGGGAAAAAAGTCCTTTTAAAAGATCAAGGCCAAGACTGTTCTGAATTATTTTAATTTACTCTTTCTGGATTTTCATTCTTTAAGGAGTCATAAGGGTTATAGAAAGGAATAGATTTTTCAGGGCTACTTTTATTTGGAGAGATACTGAGCTTCAAACAATAAACCAAGCATTGTTGATCTGTGCTAGCTGCAGAAGCTCTCCAGCCTCTCAGCTAGAGAGTGACTATCGTTTTAGCCACATGTTAAAAGGAAATGAGTTAATATTTTCTATCAAAATGTTAGCTTCCTCTATAGAAAATGTCACTTGTCAAAAGCATCTTTTCCTCATTTTACACAATCTAATGGGAAACACCTTGTGCAAATGCATTCATGTTTCTGTTTCCCTGTGATAGCTGTTGAAAGGATAAGCTGTTGTCTACTAATAGAAGCAAAAGAGTGGTGGTAGGACATCCTGATTTTTAATTATTGCTGTTAAAATTAATTCCTCATTGGCTTTGGGCAATTTATTTCAACCTCTTTTGTTTGATGTATCATTTCATCTATCAACTGCAGAGGGCAGTAGTAGTTATTATTGGATAGAGTAAGAAGTGAACCTTGCAAGTTTAACATGGTGTTTGCATTTGGGTTTTTTTTAATGCTTTAGAACAGTTATCATCAATAAATCAACATAACAATAGTGTGGGTGTCTGTAAACAGTATCTTCTAGTTCTGACTCATGCTGGTCTGATTAAAGTTCTGGCCTCCTTTTAACCTTTCATTTCATGTTTAACTATCTGAGAGAAAAGGACTTGATTAAGGGACATCCCTCTGATGAGCAGATGCATTGTCCAGATATGTACCTCCTCTAGAGTTCTCTTCATTGTCTTTCTGGTGCTCAAGGAAACCCAATTCCCTTATTTGGTTGCCAAAGGAAAAAAAGACTTGTGTAGAGATGCAAGTGTAAGTGTACAATTCATTATTCTTCTAGAACAGAGTAGTCGGAAGGGACCCTACAGTGGTCATTTAGTGCAACTGCCTGACCCATTCAGAGCTGACCAAAAGATAAAGCATGTTATTAAGGGCGTTGTCCAAATGCTTGGGGCATTGACCACTTATCTAGGAAGCCTGTTCCAGTGTTTGACCAGCCTCTCAGTAAGGAAATGCCTCCTCATGTCCAGTCTAAACCTCCCCTGGTGCAGCTTACATGTTATAGGATAGACAGTATTTTTTTGTTAGACTGGTAATGGTTAAGAAGTTCTCCCAAGTTGGAAGCAGAGAGCAGGTTGTCCTAGTTGGTGCTGACTTTTGCTTTGGTGTTGCCCAGCTGGTGATGGCTTGTCGCCCTCTGCATGCTTCCCTGGAAGTCCTCACTGTCTGTTTATCCAGCCCGTACTCTGCATGATTGTCTGTGAGGATATTATTGGAGACAGTGTCAAAAGCTTTACCAAAGTCAAGGTAAACAGCATTGATTCTTCTCCTCTCCTCTGGTGAGTCAGTCACCTCTTTGTAGAAGCCTATCGAGTTGATTAAGCACTGTTTGCTCATCATAAACCCACACTGACTACTCTCGATGACCTTCTTGTCCTTCATATGTTTGAAATTGGTTTCTGGGATTACTTACTATATCACCTTTCAAGGACTGAGGTGAGGCTGAGCAGCCTGTAGCTCCCTGAATCCTCCTCCTTGTCTTTCTCTAAGATAGAACTGATGTCTTGGGTTTTGTTTATTTTTTTTTCCAGTCCTTTTAGCGACTACAAAGGTTGAAAAGGAATAATTTTGGGAAAATCTTTTTAGTAATCTTTACCAGAAATATGTTTATGTGTATGAAGGAAAACCTGCTTATTCTACCTACTTATTCTCTAAGGCATTTTTCCATTTTTCTGCAATTTGAATTCTTCTAGCAAGTAAAATGAAAAATTGTCTTGCATATTTAACAAATGTGTATTTTAGTTTTATCTACCAGGACATAAGACTGAAGAAAGCCTGGTGAAGACAGATTTCCTAAAATGCCTTTTCATTTAAAGGAAAGGACAGGAAGTTGTTGTAGGAGGTTTGTCTAAGCTCTTCTAAAATACAAGAGTGCTTGCTGATTTTTGACTTCACTGTTTAAAATATGTGAGCTAAATCTAATGAGATGTACATAATGGAGCTGTATTTCATAGTTGCTAAGTTAAACCAGCAGTATTGCCACGCTTCTAAAAGCTAAAGATAGGAACTGGTACAGTAACAGTCCTGTATAGGTACCATGTAACTGCTGCTGAGTTACCCTTTTTTCCTGTGAATATGCATCTAATTACAGCATTGGTTAGAGCTGCATGTTCACAAAAAGGGAAAATTGACCCCTTACTGAGAGTAGGTGGGGAATTAGGGGTTTTTATTAACAAACCATCTGCTTCTGTGTATACTGATGACAGGCTGAATGTTTTCTTGAAAATAAAGTGACAATCTGAGTCAATAAACAAGTTCTACTTGCATCTAATTCTTGTAACAGCACTAATCTATCTGCATATTTGATGTGATAGCATCACTGACAGAATTAAAAGTTCTTCTGCTCTTGTTCACCTCTGGTTTATTTTTATTTCAGGCTAACTATGATCTTATGTGACAAGAATGCTTTTGTTTTAGCCATGGATTTAAAAGGGGGTGGTGAGGGTGGTTTCTATTTATCTTTTTGTTTTTCTTGTTACCTCAGCTGTAACACTGTGAGCCCTGCTGTAAAGATCAGCTGTGCTATTGGTCAGTTAACTGGAACTGATTATAATTTGATAAAAATACAAGTTTATAGATAGGTTTTTAGTATGTAGATATACTTTGCTTTAAGACTTACAATGGGAAAATGGATTACTGTTTGAAAGAATTTTCCCATAATTTTAAACTATATCACTTGGCTAATGTGATTCTTTATTGGCTAGAATTAAGTATGAGGTTATTTATCCATTATAATATACATATTATAAATTCTTCTGGTTTCATATTTTAGGTCTAAAAATATTTAGAGGAAGATTAAGTGGTTCAACAAGTAACGCTCTAATGGATGACAGAGAA